>NC_141924.1:21569888-21721404 GCF_057802395.1 Ceratotherium simum simum
CAGTTTAAGATGCTTGTAGGATACTTTAGGTGAAGACAAATGCTAAGTAGTTGGAAATTGACTTGGGAGGCATCAGTGGACAGGGGGTGGTACACCATTAAAATTGGTGAGATTCGGCCTGGACTCGTGGTCAAGTGCTTAAAGATCTCCCTGTTCCGCTTTGTCAGCCCGGGTTCATGGATTTGGATCTTGGGCCTGGACCTACTTCACTCACCAGCCATGCTGTGGCAGTGACCTACATACTAAATAGATAAAGACTGGCACAGATGTTAACTCAGGGCTAATCTTCCTCAAGCAAAACAAAAGGGAAGGATTGGCAATGGATGTTAGTTCAGGGTGAATCTTCCTCAGGGGGAAAAAAAAATTGCTGAGATTACCAAGGGAGTAAATGCTGCAGTGAAATCAAGCACAAGAAGAGACAAGATTGGTTTGGGCAGATAAGAGGTCATTGACAATCTTTATCAAAAATTTTTCAGTATAGTTATATGAATAGAAGTTGGATTGCATTGGACGAGGATGAAGGCAGTAGGTTCAGACTTCTGTCCCAGGATGATAGATAGAGAAGTGCAGGAATGCAAAATCAGGAGATGCTCACATTTGTGAGTTAGGGCGGAATCCTATCTGAGGGAGAATTTAAAGACCTACTAGCAGAGGAAGTAAGTGATAAAGTAAGGTCATGGAGGAAGAAGAATACGAGGAGATGAATAGGAGCAAAAATGTCTTGCATTTTTAGGAGTTTTTCGAGTTTACCAATCTCAGTCACATAATTTCTGTGCCTGTGCTTAGACTGGGCATAACATTCAGGGGTTCTTTTCATTCTATGTTTTTGTTTGTTTGTTTGTTTTCTTGTGAGGAAGATCAGCCCTGAGCTAACATCTATTGCCAATCTTCCTCTTTTTGTTCCCCCCAAAGCCCTAGTAGATAGTTGTATGTCATAGCTGCACACCCTTCTAGTTGCTCTATGTGGGACGTGGCCTCAGCATGGCCGGAGAGGCGGTGCTTTGGTGCGCGTCTGGGATCCGAGCCTGGGCCGCCAGTAGCAGAGCACACGCACTTAACCACTAAGCCACAGGGCCGGCCCGGTTCTTTTCATTCTAACCCAACCCTTAAAGAGTTACAGTGTTGTATAACAGCAGTGTGACATAATTCATTTCCAGTAAGGGGTTAACACATGACCCATGAATTACAGCTCAATGCCACATCTGTGGATAGTGAATCATTTGAGTATTTCAGGAAAAATCATAGATCCACTGATAAGTTTCTCAGAGGTCATCTGGTCTAATCCTTTGGATTTAGACAAGAGAAAACTTTCAACCAGACAAGTAATATATCCAAACTCACATGGCTATGTGGTAGCAGAGTCTCCATCATAAGGATCGTAATCTAGATTTTATGGTCTCAACCAGGACTTCTGTTCCTATATTATTTTGGTAACAAGAGATTCTCACACATTGAGGTGTATGGGGTAACTATTCTGGTTCAAAACTGATTCAGCTTTAACTAAAAAGCCTGATTTATGGCCTATCAAACATACATTGTACATCTGCTTAACCATTAAAGTAAAGAATACACTCTCTTAAGGTAAGAGTGCATACTTCCCCTCCTATGCCCTATTGGTAATGCCCAGATTAGTCCCTTTCCCTACATCGGGGTCGTGTTGACCTACTAATTTGCAACTGAACATCTCTTTGAAATTCTGATAAAAATGTATCCTGGGTGTGTTTAATGTATGTTCTTTGTTCTAAAAAGTACAAAATTGTACTGAAAACTATCCTTCTCTGGAACGCTTTCTAAGGCCTTCCTGAGTTATAATCCTCACTCTGGCTCAAGTAAAACTTACCTTATTTCTCTTATCTATAGAATGGCTATTAGTTATTTTGCGTCGACATTGGTTAAAGAATTAAAAAGAGAAACATATTTTGAAAGTTGGCTCAAAGTATTCATCAATAGACCAAAATCCAAGGTAATATGCATTCCGATTCCTGCCGTCCAGTTTTCTGTGTTTTTGCTCAAGTTCGTTATTATCACTACCGTTATCTCCTCACCAATATTGAGCTCTAATGTTTTATGGTCAAACTTTTAAACATTGTATCTCAGCCATATAAAAATGTATAGCTTCTTGATTTTCTACAATCAACCTAGAAAAGGTGGGCAGGGGTGAGGTGGGAACACACTCAAATTTTCTAGTTAAAGGATGATGTAATTGGTAAAATATTGTAGAACTATCTCCCCCAAATAGTTTTTTCTCTGTAATCTATTTCCTTCGTTTTTTTTTTTATAATTTTATTTATTTTTTTCCCCCCAAGCCCCAGTAGATAGTTGTATGTCATAGCTGCACATCTTTCTAGTTGCTGTATGTGGGACATGGCCTCGGCATGGCCGGAGAAGCGGTGCATCGGTGCGCACCTGGGATCTGAACCAGGTCCGCCAGAAGCAGAGCACGCGCACTTAACCGCTAAGCCATGGGGCCGGCCCCTCTATTTCCTTCTTTTACAGACATTTTAAACTTTAAGGCTGGGAGAGGTTTATTGCCTCAGAGAAAAGAAGGAGAATAACTAGACTTAGACTAAGGAATATACAAGAGGGAAAGAAAGTTTTTTGTCTATCCATCTTAGGTTCTTTGGTTGGAGCCTTCTAAATTAGACTGGCAAAAGACAGATTAACAAGAGAGAAACAGGACCGGCCCCGTGGCTTAGCAGTTAAGTGCACACGCTCTGCTGCTGGAGGCCCCGGTTCGGATCCCGGGCGTGCACCGACACGCTGCTTCTCTGGCCATGCTGAGGCCGCGTCCCACATGCAGCAACTAGAAGGATGTGCAGCTATGACACACAACTATCTACTGGGGCTCTGGGGGGAATAAATAAATAAATAAAAATCTTTGGGGGAAAAAAACAGAAACAAACAAGTTTATTAACATGTGCATTGAGCATACACATGGGAGCACTCACTGACGAGCAACCCTAATGGTACATAGAACTTGGGCATAATGTACTGTGGGAGATCAAAATTTGGCCACCCTGAAGTATATCTCTTTACCTTGATTGTTTTCTCTGAAGGACATTTGACCTCCCCCACTAACTGCCTAAAGAATTTGACATGGTGGCTCCTTCCTGGAACAGATCTTCTATCATGATGGCTATAAAGATAATGTAGGATAGAGGTTACAATAGCAAAGGCACCAAGCCTCTTTTATCAAAAAACTCTGTCTCTCCCTGACCACATTATCTATAGATGACCCCAAAAAGAATTGTCCTCCTGCCCTCTGAAGTCCCAGGCCACTACCCACCCCCAACACGCTCCTCGCCTTTAGCTGCAATACTTAAGCAAGCAGCTTAGACAGAGGGACGAGTTGCTCATTTCTGAGCTTCTCCCATGTATACATGTTATTAAACTTGGTATTATTTTCTCCTGCTAACCTGTCTTGTTGATTGTTTGGCCAGCCAGAAGAACCTTAAGGGAAAGGGCAGAGGGAGATTCTCCCTCTTCCCCCTACAGTACCATTTTAGGCCAAACAAAGGAAAGGTTTTGACCTACTGGTTGGGGGGAGGGCGGGAAGGAGGCAAGTTATGGGAAGGTGACCAGGAATAGTGTGGTAAACAAGCATTGTTAAACAAGATTTGTTCTCCTTTGATAAGGGTTGTTAAGAATCTTTGTCTGGTAACAGAAAGGGAGATACTTTTACAAATGGAAATTCCTTTATAAATGTAAATTTCCTTTACAAAAGGAAAACTTGGTGCCCTGTTTTTAGAGCTTTCCTTGCCTCTGCTGATTCTCAGTGGCCATTAGCTCATAACAAATGCCATGTGCTGAAGAGCCATATTTTGCCGTGGCCTAGTCTGATATCCTTCAGGAAGAAGGAAGATTTTCTAAAAGCGAAATCTACCCATTGGGAAGCCTTCCTCTGTTCTAGTAGTGCAGGATGTGAAAAATGTGGGGGAAGAGATTACACACCGAGACCCTTGCTTTGCACACAGCCCCTGCTCCTGTTGAAAAGCAAGGAGTTGTAGTTGATTAGAAGAGAAGAAAACCACTGTTTCCAAGGATGAGATAAACCAAATGCAAAGGGGGTTTTGGCCTGGCTTCTTGTTCTGAAATGTGGAAAACAGCACTCTACATGGTGCTCCTGGGCCTACTCAGGGCAGCTGCAGTGTAAGTGAGCATAAGTGAGGCCATCTTGTTGCACTGAATGGCCCCAGCCCCTCCTCTGTGTGACTACTCGCTGCACTGCACGTACTCCAAAAAATTCACATGCTCTCCTGATTGATGGCCTCCACTTATGTATGTACTCCCCAATAGCTTGATAAATTAAAAACTTTGTTCTATGAGTTTCTCTCCAGGAACAGGCTGACCACAGGCGAGAAACACACCTACAAGGTATCCATCACAGCTGACAGAAGAATGGAACAATGTAATGCCTGGAGCCCATCATGCCTGGAGACCAACCTCCCTGGACCCCCTCCTTACTGCCCATTTTCCGTATATAACTGCCTCAACATTTATAATCTTTGAAGATGGGTCTTTGAGACATTAGTCACCTGTCTTCCAATTTGCAGGCTAGTCTAATTAAACTTCGTTTCTTGATCTCTAACTCGTTGTGATTAATTGGCTCAGATCTCGGCAAGCAGAGTGAGCCCATTGCTCGGTATCAGCCGGGACGCGACAATAGCTTAATGAAGCAGAACAAGCCTCCTGTGAGGTTTTGGAGGGATCCAAAAGCTCCCTCCCCCACAGGCCTGAGGGAGACGGTGCCTGAGTCTCTAAGGGATACACAGGTGGGGCCAAATCAGCGTTTGTGGATCACCAGACGCAGCCCTGCCGAGAGGACAGGACAATAGTCTTCATACTACACATTCCAGCAGCAGATATCCCCAGGTCCCCCAGGGGTAGGCATACTTGGGACATCAGTACCAAGTTGAGTAGGGACCTGGAGGCCCACAGGGCTTCAAAGCCTACGGACAGATCCATTTATACAAACAAGGGCCCCTTCTTCCTGCCATGAGAACACACCGCTTCCCTCACGGAACACAGACACCGTGAAAGGTAAGAGGGGGAAGGAGGATGAAATGGCTCTGATGTGGAGTTAGACATTAGATTATAGAGTATTTACCCTGCAAGAGACGGTTTTAACCAGCAGACTAAGATACCTTTACCCGGCAACTTTAACTTTTACGGCATCCCACTTTACTGCTTCCTTTCTCCCTCCAACCAAGTGGGTTGGAGGTTAGTGAAAATGTTTGGATCAATTACAAATAAACACAAAGGACATACAATTGTGAGTTGTGGTGTTTAAATTTTTAACCTCATAATGCTATGATCTGCATGTGAATTATCTCGTTTAATCCTTATAACCAAGACAGGTTATAATTATAACAATTTTACAGATGAGGAAATCAAGGCTTCGAGATAGTGTGAGAGGGCCATGTATCAAATCTGCACTAACTGATTCCAGAGATTATTCTCTTGAGCAGTTCTCTATGTTCTCCCTGTAGGTCAAGTAGGATACTTAACAAAAGGTAAAAGTTTCAGCAATCAATTGATTAATTGAGGTTATGTGCACTACCCTAAACCTTTATGTCTAGGAAATCTCAAGCATCATTCATCCATACAATAAATTTTTTATGAGAGCTTACTAAGAGTCAGTCCCTTTGCTTAGTGCCAGGTGTATATTGGTTAATAAACTGCATCTGATGAAATTGGAGTGGCCACCCAATAAGAAGTCATGATCTCTTGCCCAGTTCTTGAGCCTGAGTCAGTTTTTAGACCTGGTACTGGTTGACTGAAGAGGTGGTCAGGTCATCAGCACAAAGAACCCTGAAACACCATTGCAAGTATATTCGGTAATGATTCTCCCAGTCCTTCCTCAAGGGTACATGTGGCCATTTACTGCAGTGGCTGTGCACTGAAGAAAAGGGAATTGCCAGGGGTATTCCAGAGCTCTCAAACACAGGGGCTGAAATGATGGATATTTGGAGACCTGAAGTGTCATCATGTGTTGTTTGTCTTTGTCTGTAGAAGTTTAATTTAATAATAAGTATATCACATATTTAACATATACAAGTTGAAAATATTTTTTCTTAGAATCTAGATTCCTTTATATTATATAGTGTGTCATTCGTCAAAATAAGGTTTTCACTGGTTTTGGATTTCCTTGAGGAGACCAACTTGGTGGCAAGTTGACCACAGTGGCCTAAAAGAAAATAACATTTCATACAGTGGAATATCTGACTCAATAACAAGAAGATAGTGGTTTTGGTGGTAGATTTGTATAAATTTCCAAGATAACTAATTCTGTAAAAAAGAAGAGAAATGAACACATAGAGGAACATGCCATGTTCTTGCGTGGGAATACTAAATGTTGTAAAGACACCACAGCCAGCCTTGGAACTGCAGAGCACCAAAAACAGAAAAAATTTAAAAGCAGCCAGGGAGAAAAGACAGATCACCGAAAACTAACTACCAATTTCTCAACAGCAACAATGGAAACTAGAAGAGTGTGGAATAACAGCTTCACAGTCTTTACAGAAAAGTACCTTTTGAGAATGAGGGCAAAACCAAGTCATTTCAGATAAACAAAAACCGAGAATATTTATCCCCAACAGACTTTCTCACTAAAGCAACATTGAAAGAATATATTCCAGGAAGGATAATTATTACGGAAGAAAAGATAAGATCTGAGATCGGAAAGAGAATAGAGAGAATGAAAACTGTAAAACACGTATATAACTCAAAACAAAACAGTTCTGTGTAAATGGAGAAATATATCATGTACATGAGTCGGAAGATTCTCTAGTGTCAGCATGTAATTCTCTCCAAATTGATCTAAGAATTTAATGTAATCTCAACCAAAATCTCCAAGGCCTTTTTTATAGAAATCGACAAGCTGATACTTAAAGTTTTTGGAAAAGCAAAGGATCTAAATAGCCAAAATATTTTTTAAAGACAAATTCAGTTGGAAGACTCACATTATCTAATTTCAAGATTTTCTATAAAGCTACAGTAATCAAAGCAGTGTCGTGTAAATGTCAGGAAAGACATGAAGTTCGATGGAACAAAAGAGAGTCCAGAAATAGACCCATAAATATAAGGTCATTTGATTTTTGAAAAGGTGTCAAATAATTCAGTGGGAAAAGGAAAGTCTTTTCTGCAAAACATGCTGGAATGATATACCAAAAAAAAAAATGGTACCCTGCTTTATATATTATACAAAAATTAACTCAGAATGATCATAGACTTTATTTTATTTTATCTTTTTTTTTTGTGAGGAAGATCAGCCCAGAGCTAACATCCATGCCAATCCTCCTCTTTTTGCTGAGGAAGACTGGCCCTGAGCTAACATCCCTGCCCATCTTCCTCCACTTTATGTGGGACGCTGCCACAGCATGGCCTGACAAGTGGTGGGTCAGTGCGCACCCAGGATCCGAATCCGGGCCGCCAGCAGGGGAGCACGCGCACTTAACCGCTAAGCCACGGCATCTGCCCGGCTTGATTATTTTTAAGAACAAAAGACTCAGAAAGAAACTCTGACCTTCCCCCTAACTGCCTAAAAGAATTTAAGATAGAAGGCCTGTCCTAGGAAGGATCTGTCACCATAGATAACTCTAGGTATGGTAGACAGGAAGGAACCTATTGAGGCCCATTTTTATCAAAGTTCTCTCTCTGGTCCCATTGTCTATAGCTGGCCCAGCAAACATTTGTTTACCAAACATTCGTTTTTCCATTTCCATGTGAATTGCCTTCCTCCCCTTTGAAGTCCCAAACCACTACCCCCAACATCCTCTTTTATCTTTAGCTGAAGATAGTATTTAAGGTGGTGACTTCGACCATTTTGGTAAGTTACTGTTTTCCTGGGTTTCTCCCATGTATACATGCTGTTAAACTTGTTTGATTTTCTCCTGTTATTCTATCTCACATCAATTTAATTCTTTGACCAGCCAGAAGGACCTATAGGGTAGAAGAATTGTCTTCCTCCCCTACAGCCTCAAAGGGACATGAGGGAACTTTTTTTTTGGTAATGGAATAGTTCTCTACCTTGATTGTAGTGGTGGTTACACAAATGTATCCTTTTGTCAAAATTCATTGCACTGTACATTTTAAAAGGTGAGTTTTAGCATATGTAAATTATACTCAATAGTCCTGACTTTAAAAAAAGAAAGAAAAACCCCCTTACCATCAGCTTAATTCAAAATCATTACAGGCCGGCAGAAAGTAAGAGTTCTTACCATGTCAGTCTCCTGGATCTCTGCCTGCAGGGTCCAGTGGAGGCAAGAGAGGCCTAACTTTGGGAGCCCACCTGCATCACCACCTCCTGAAATGAATTTAACTGGACTGGTCTAGTATCAGGACTAAAAAATATGTTCAGTGAGATGGAACAATCTACCACTCAGCTTCTGGACTGTGAAACTTCTTAAAGTCTCAAAGAACTGTGAAACTTCTGAAAGTTTCAAAGGCGGGACTGAGGAGGATCAGAATTGGCCACCCCCAAATGTGTTTCTTCAGCACAAGGATTATTTCGGGCTGTTACTTTTAAAAACTGCAGACGTGGGAAAAGCTCTGAAAACCAACTAGAAGTGAAGAGACATTTACATTTGTAAGGGAAATCTCCATTTGTAAAGACATCTCCCTCTCTGTACCAGGAAGAGGGGAATGACCTTATCTCTAGAAACTCTTATCAATGTGGGAGGCAAGGACGTAAATCTGCCTAATAACCTTACTTTTGTTTACTGTGCTTTCTCTGGTAATCTCCCATAACTGACTCCCCCCACCCCCAACATCCTCCTTTGTCTTTAGCTAGAGATGCTAATTAAGGTGGCAGCTTTGGCCATTCTGGCTGAGTTACCCAGTTTTCCTGGGTTTCTCCCACGTATACATGTTATAAAGCTTTGTTTGATTTTCTCCTGTTAAAAAAAAAATCATTACACATATTAAAATCACAGACTGACTAATATTTAGTGATAGAAGGGTGTTTCGAAGTCTATGAAACTGCTACATTCATATATTTTATAGATTAGGAGGCAGAGGGGGGAACAGTTGCTCCATCTCAGTAGTAATTAGGGAAATACAAATTAAAACACCAATGAGGTTTCTCAGATCCACTAAGTTCCCACCACAGGGCCTTTGCACATGCTGCCTAAAATAACTTTTTTCCCTAGATTTTCACAGCACTCCCCCTCACTTGATTTACATCTGTGCTTAAAGGCACCTCCTCAGAGACCCTACCTGATGACTCTAACCCTTAATTCCTTCTCTAGTTCCTTATTCTGCTTTATTTTTTTTTCAGCACACTTATCACCACCTAACACTATATTGTATATTAACTTGCCCATTTCTTTATTGTCTGCCTATCCTTAGTGATTATATGCCCATAAGGGAAAGAATTTTGCCTTTATCGCTCATTCATTGTCTCTCTGGCCCAGCACAGTGATTGAAACATAATAGGTACTCAATGAATATTTGTTAAATAATTAAATGAATAAATACACAAATGAAAAATGATTTTATATAGTTTTCTTTCACTAGATGTATAAAACTTAAAAATGAGTGTTGTGGGAGAGATAAGAAATTTGGTAGTCTTATATTCTGTTGGAGGAGTATTGACTGTACAACGTTTTTGGAGGGCAGTTAGCCAATATCTATCAAAATTAAAATTTGCATACTTTTTGGGGCCAGCCCCGTGGCTTAGTGGTTAAGTGTGCAAGCTACGCTACTGGCAGCCCAGGTTCAGAACCCGGGCGTGCATCGACGCACTGCTTCTCTGGCCATGTTGAGGCCACATCCCACATACAGCAACTAGAAGGATGTGCAACTATGACATACAACTATCTACTGGGGCTTTGGGGAAAAAAGGAGGAGGATTGGCAGTGGATGTTAGCTCAGAGCCGGTCTTCCTCAGCAAAAAGAGGAGGATTAGCATGGATGTTAGCTCAGGGCTGATCTTCCTCACGAAAAAAAAATTTTTTTTTAAATTTGCGTACCTTTTAACTCAACGAGTCTAGTTATAGAACCTATCTGACAGAAATATTTATACACATGCACAAAGATTTAAGAACAAGGATATTCACTGTATGATTAAATAAAACAGTGAAAATTATTTAAAAAGTAAAGGAGTCATTAAATACATTGCATTAAATTAATTCTGTGGAATATTATGCATCTGTAAAAAAGAATAGGGTAGACCACATATTATTAACATGGAGATCATACAGTAGAGGCAGTAGTGTAATGGTGCAGCCTGTGGACTCTGGAGCTAGGCTGCCTGGGTTTTTATTCCAACTGTCATTCACTAGCTTTGTGATCTTGGGCAAGTTACCTAATTTCTCTGTGTCTCAGCCTCATCATCTGCAGAAAAGATTACAGTTGTTCTTACTTTATAGAGTTAAAGTAGTTAACATATTTAAAATACTTAGAACAGTGTCGGGGATATAGTACACATACAATAAATACTAGATTTTATTGTTATATTGTTAGAATAATGATAATTACTTTGTTGTTATAATATTGCTATACTACTAGTAATTATTATTATTATCATTATTACTGCAGAAAGAGTTTCAAAAGCTCTATTAGAGTAAGATCCATGATTTGGTGACTGCATTTGTTTCACTCATCAATATAACCCCAGGGCCTAGCAAAATACCTGGCACATAGTAAACCCTCAATAAAAAATATCGACTTGTTGAATAAATGATGATATATTTATATAGCAAGCTGTAGATCAATATGTACAAGATGATTTTTTAAAAACAATTTAATGGTGAAGTGTTTAGGGATGATGTGTACTGATCTCTGCAACTTACTTTGAAATGCATCAAAATAAAAGATGCATTAATGAAAGAGAATTGGCATAGATGTTTGAATAGATATATGAAAAAGCAAATAAGGCAATAAGTTAAAAGTGGAATCTAGGTGGTAGGTACGTGAGTGTTTTACTGTACCGTTCTTTCAACTTTTCTGTAGGAATGAAAAAAGGTTGTGTGTGTGTGTTTGTGTTTGTATTCAGCACGGAAGAGATCTTCCAGGGATTCTCAGCAGGAATGCTAGTGACATTCCAAGTGGAACAATGTTCTGTTAGGTGGGACCCTCCTGGGCACTCCAGAGTTGTTAATTACAGCACTATACCCTAAGGACCGTAACAACCCAAAATGCCCTCACACATTTCCAGATGCCCAACTGTTGAGAACAAGAATCTATATCAAAGTGGTAACAATGATTATTTCTCTGCAGCTTCATTTAAGAGGAGGATGGGGTAGGGGTGGGTAGTGGGAATATTATTTGTATTGTACTTTTAACTAAAAATGCTTAAAATTTTTTAAAAGAAATCTACTAAAAATAAATGTCTGGAAAAATATGCATCACGTTGTTAACAATGGTTACCCCTTGAGAGCGGCAGCAGGGCCTTGGAAGGAAGGAAATCTTTAAATTTTTACTGTGTACACTTTTATTGTTTTCATCTTTATGAACGCGAATGTTTTGGAACAACAAACTTGAAAGATCAATTTGCAAAAGAAAAAAACAAGGTAAAGAAAAAAACCAAGGTGAAACGTTTACAGTGAAAAGAAATGACGGGGAGAGCTGCAGGAGATTTTGTCTTCTTTGGCCTCTTCTGTACTAAGACTATAACACTTTCATAATAAGAAAACTAGGGAGCCTGCCCAGTGGCATAGCGGTTTAGTTCGTGCACTCCGCTCCAGCGGCCCGAGGTTCGCGGGTTTGGATCCTTGGCCCGGACCTACGCACCACTCATCCAGCCATGCTGAGGTGGTGGCCCACATACAGCAACTAGCAAGATGTACAACTATGACATACGACTATCTACTGGGGCTTGGGGAAGAAAAAAGGATAAAAGGAGGAAGATTGGCAACAGATGTTAGCTCAGGGCCAATTTTCCTCAAAAAAAAAAAAGAAAACTAAACTACACTTTAGTTAAAAACAATATTAAAATTCATAGAAATATTGAATGAAAGTAAATATTTGCTGAGCAGACAGACACTTTTAGTTCCCAACCATATTTACTAGAAATTGTCTGCACAGAAAGTAATTCATTGGTAATTTTTCACCAGAAAGAGAATAGTTTGTCCAGCGGTTTCTGTTCTTATCATACTCTAATTACTATGATCATGGAGGCCTCAGTGAAGTGGTTGCTGGACTTGGGCCATCTTTGGAAATTATCATTGTGGATGCTGCCACTTAGTGGTGAAATGTGTTGACTACTTGTTGTCAAAATCTGTAATTTGGACACGAGATTTAGGCAAGTTTTAGGGCCATGTCTGAATCATTCATTTATTCATTTTACAAATATTTGCTGAGTCTCTGACCTAACAGGACACTGATGGCCATGAAGAAGACTTGAAGAAGTATGAGGAATAGACCCTCCACTAAAAATGCTTACAATCTTGTTCAAGAGACAAATGCACACTTGAGAAAGTCAATAAAATCATGATGCGGGGCTGGCCCAGTGGCACAGCGGTTAAGTGTGCACGTTCCGCTTCAGCGGTGGCCCAGGGTTCGCAGGAGTGCAGTTCGCAGGTTCGGATCCTGGGCGCACACCAACACACTGCTTGTCAAGCCATGCTGTGGCTGTGTCCCACATATAAAGTAGAGGAAGGTTGGCACAGATGTTAGCCCAGGGCCAATCTTTCTCAGCAAAAAGAGGAGGATTGTCATCGGATGTTAGCTCAGGGCTGATCTTTCTCACTCACACACAAAAACATTGTGATGCAATGTTGAGGACCATAAAACCATGGAATTTCACACTTATAGGGGATCTTAATAGTCGTTCAGTTCAACTCTATGAAATGGTCAGTGCCAAATAAGGGATAGAGAATTTATGAGCAGAAGAGATCACTGACTGAGGGTTGGAGTGTTTTCTGAGGTTCCAGCTTGGGAGAGTAGTGGGACCATTGACAGGGGCACAGAAGTAAAAACAGGGAGATGACTTAGGCACGAAGATAATGAGATCGGCTTTAGACACTGAATGTGAGGGAACAATAGGACACTATGTTGGCTATTCTCCATTTATTCCCAGATTCACTCCTATACCCTTTACTGACACCATCGATGGCTTTACCCAGACTCTCCTAGCCTCTGGTTTCAACCAATGGAATAAAATATAGTAAGAGAAAAGCAGAGGGCAGAGGTCTAGTCTATGTGGACTGGACCACTTAGAGAGGGGAGGAGGAGAACTATTACTCAAAAAGGGGAGTTATCAAAGCTCTTTGAGAAGAATCAGGAAAGTATTCTGTCCTGAGCACCAAAGTAAGACAATATTTCAAGAAGGGGTTATTGAAGACACTATCAAATACTGCAGAAGGGTCAAGGAGAAGACGCATAAAAAATACTTCTGGATTTGTTAGGATTCATTATTTCAGTGGTATTTCATTATTTCAGAGGGCAGTTTTAATAGGTGTAAGGGTAGAAATCAAGTTGTCAAAGGTTAAAGAGGGAACCCAATTTAAAAATGGTCAAAAGTTTTGATATTCACCAAAGATAATATAAAAATGGCTAGTAAGGATCTGAAAAGATGCTGACATCATTAGTTACCAGGGAAATGCAAGGAAATGCAAATCAAAACTACACTGAGTGACTATAATTAAAATGATAGTGCCAAGTGTTGGAGAGGATGAGAAGAAACTGGAACCCTCCTGCATTGCTGGTGGGAATGTAAAATGGTACAATCACTTTGGAAAATGGTTTGGCAGTTTCTTAAAAAGTTAACTAAACTTACCATGTAACCCAGTAATTCCATTCCTCCGTATTTACCCAAGAGAAATGAAAACATAGGTCAACTCAAAGACATGTATGTTATTGTTCATAGCAGCATTATACATAATAGCCCCAAACTGGAAACCATTCAAATATCCCCCAACCAGTCAATGGATAAACAAAATGTGGTAGGCATACAATGGAGTACTACTCTGCAATGCAAAGGAATGAACTACTAATACATGCTACAGCATGGATGAACCTCAAAAACAACATGCTAAGTGATAGAAGCCAGACACAAGAGACTAGATATCATATATACTTTATGATTCCATTCCATTTTCTAGAAATGTCTAGAAAAGACAAATTTAGAGAAATAGAAAGCAGATCTCTGGCTGCCCAGGGCTGGAGGTGGGAGTAGGGATTAAATGCAAACAGGTACAAGAGAACTTTATTTATTTATTTATTTATTTATTTATTTATTTAGTGAGGAAGACCGGCCCTGAGCTAACATCTATTGCCAATCCTCCTCCTTTTTTTGTCCCCAAAGCCCCAGTAGATAGTTGTGTCATAGTTGCACATCCTTCTAGTTGCTATATGTGGGACGCTGCCTCAGCATGGCCAGACAAGCCGTGCATCCGTGCGCGCCCGGGATCCGAATCCGGGCCGCCAGCAGCAGAGCATGCACACTTAACTGCTAAGCCACGGGGCTGGCCCCAGAACTTTTAGAATAATGGAAATATTCTAAATTCTAATTCTGGATTATGGTGATGGTTGAACCACTCTACAAACTTACTAAAATCACTGTTGACCTAAATAGGTCAATTTTTATGATATGTAAATTATACCTCAATAAATTTGGCTTCTTAAAAAAGTCCAATAGGGAGTATTCAAAGAAATTGAGGAAAAAGAATTAAGGCAGTAAATGGAAATAGAAACAAAAACATTACTCCATGATTGCTCAACAGACACTGAGGCTTTGATCCACGACTTTTTGTTTATTTAATCTTATTTGAGAGAAATTTCTCTCAATATAAAAGCATGTTTCTAGCTTATCTAGAGGAAAATTCTCAAAATTAATTAGCAGTGAATCTGCACATTGTGAGGGGAAAATAAAGCCAAGAAGAATGACTTTACCTACTGGATCTAGATCAATACGAAGTGAGGTAGGAAATATGAATAAAGCTAGTCCTACCTATCTCAGTTGCAACTTGAATGCCACTGCTTCAAATAAAGAACTCAAAGAGTCTATCAACCCTAGAAAGGAAGAGAGCTGTCCACATTGTAAGGGAACTTAGAATGTAGCTTTTAGAATTTTTTTATTTCACATGTACCTCACCACAGCAGAGTAATTGAGAGAAACCTGCATCTAGTTTGTATTTGATGACAGACGAAAAGACAAAAGAAAATCTACTTTTCTTTTTCATGAGCTTCCCTCTATTCACACTTTGAGTCAGAGGCATCAGTTATATTTGTCTTCTACTGTGACATTTGAACTTTAGATAAACTAACTCTGGAATTTGATGACATTAACCATATTAGTTGGCAGCACTTGGATCTATACTGTTTCCTTAAGATTGGTTACAGTGACCATAATAAATTTAGAGCATTGCCAAAGTATTGTAGCAAAATATCAGAGTACCCTTGACAGTCTTCTAGAAGGCAGACTGTGCAAGATGCAAGTCTTCCTTTTTACTTATGCACTTAACATTGCAGTGAGTTAGATATATCAGTGTTTATGGATAATCAAATATATATGTTGAGTGCTCACTACTTTGGCTCTAAGGAGCAGAAAACTAAAAGCCAATAAGAAAAATCATGGAGATCAGAAAAATTCAAAGGCTTGGAGACCAGGAAATTGATCCAACTGTCAAACATAAGGGTAGGAGTTAGATTTGCAAATAGGTAGATTCTGCAAAGTATGTCATGGTGGGCTTGATACTGATCCTGGGAAATAATTGGAACCTATAGCTCAATGGAGGGCCTGTGAGACCTTAAACAGGGAAGTAATTAGGACCCAGGAGAGAGAAAGGGAATATACACTCTTTTTGTGCAAACCTGAAACTTTACAAAAATTGATCATGTACTAGGCAACAAAGGAAGCCTCAAGGGATTCCAAGGAGTCAGTATCATATAAAGTACATTCTCTTACCTTGTTTTTGTCAGATTAATTATTTGTAGACTAAAGAATCTATTCATGAATTTAAGCAGAAAGGGATTCAGTTGGTTCACCCATGAACCATTAGGAGGGCTGAAGAGAGAGACTGTAGGTTGAATTTGTAGGAAGAGCTCCCCAAACCTCAGCTGAACTGAGCTCCCAAGGGAGCTGCTGACTCTGCCATGATCAGGAAAAGCAGGATGAGGACATGGTCTACAGAGGCAGGACCTCTTCCAGCAGTGCTGGCTTCAGAACCACAGCACATCTGCACTGACTCACTAGCAAAAAACGGTGCCCTTTGTCCTGCCTCTCTCCCCTTGTCACTCCCAGATTAAAACCTTCTGTAAATTCATCTGATTAGGAGAATCTAAATCACATATGGAACCCTAGTTTTGGGGATGTGCCTGTTATCAATCGTTGCCTCTAAGCTCCAAATTCATCCCCTCAGAACCTGCTCTGTCATAGTGGACTGGACTCGAAGCGTTTCTTCTTTGTAGTGATTGTGATGTTAAGCTTTGCCAGTAGGGGGCGGTGGAGGGTTACTGCAGGCAGAAGGGGGCTCTTCCCGATTCCAGTGTGTGGTTTTTGCTTTTTCTTCCACCTGCTGCATGGTGGGTTAGTGTACCAGAATGTGAGGACATCAGTGGTGCCCTGCCCCAGCCACGCACATCCAGAGACCACAGTTACCACCTTGGCCTAGACCTGGAACCACCTTGACACAGTTCCCCTGATGTGGACACTGTGTGCCCAGGCCAGGCACCCACAGCTGAGCCCCAACTCCCAATGTGCACTTGCATTCCATGCCAACATTTATGGGATGCAACAAAATTAGTACTTAGAGGGAAGTTTATAGTTGTGAAAAATTTATAAAAAACAATAAAGACAAAAAATTGAGCTAAGTATTAAATTTGAGAAACTAGTTCAAGAGCAATGGAGCAAATTCAGAGAATGAGAGGAAAGGAAATTACAAAGATAAAGCCACAAATCAATGAAAGAGAAAACCACAGAAAAATAGAGAGGATGAGCTAAAGAGTAAGCAAAAAATTATTTAGGAAAAAACTGAAAAGATACAAAGAAGTAATACGCAAAATGAAACAGAGAATAAATAAGAATAAACACAATGGAGAAATTAAAACCTAGATGACTTGGGTACGTTTCTGGAAATCCCCCACACCAAAATGATCTAGGTCCAGACAGTTCTCAAAGTGAGTTCTGGGCCGGCCCCATGGCTTAGTGGTTAAGTGCGCGCACTCCACTACTGGTGGCCCGGGTTCGGATCCCGGGCACGCACTGACGCACCCCTTCTCCAGCCACGCTGAGGCCGCGTCCCACATACAGTAACTAGAAGAATGTGCAACTATGACATACAACTATCTACTGGGGCTTTGGGGGGAAAAAAGGGAGGAGGATTGGCAACGGATGTTAGCTCAGAGCCGGTCTTCCTCAGCAAAAAGAGGAGAATTAGCATGGATGTTAGCTCAGGGCTGATCTTCCTCACAAAAAAATAAATAAATAAAAAGTGAGTTCTACCTCAAAATTTAGGTTTGTTCTCCATAACATTTTAGTTTCCTTTAATAACACATTATAATTCAACTAATCAAAACTTTAATAGTTGCCAACTCTATACTAAGTAGATTTATCAGTGCAAAATACACTCATTCAGGGGCTGGTCCAGTGGCTAGCAGTTAAGTTTGTGCACTCCACTTCAGTGGCCTGGGGTTCCCAGGTTGGGATCCCAGGTGCGGACCCACGAACTGCTTGTCGAGCCATGCTGTGGTGGCATCCCATATAAAGTAGAGGAAGATGGACATGGATGTTAGCCCAGGGCCAATCTTCCTCAGCAAAAAGAGGAGGATTGGCGTCGGATATTAGATCAGGGCTAATCTTCCTCACACACACACAAAAAATACATTCATTCATACAATAAATTTTTACCAGTTGGCTACTATCAGCAAGGTACAATGTTAAGGGTGGAGAGAGAGTTATGAAAAAGATGGGCAAGTCTCTTGTCTTTATGATGCCTATATTCCATAGATGAAATATACAAAAAAACCCACAAGTAAATATCAAGTAAATAGAATAAAGTACGGTCATATTTACGTGAAAATAATGTATACTTTTTATATATCCATGATGTATTTGAATTCACAAAAAAATAAACAGTAGGCCATGTTATGTTTTGGCTCTTGAAATTCTATCAGAAGCAGTTAAGTTTCTTAATAACTTTGTTTCATTTACTATTTTTCAAAAACTTAAAAGCTGTCCTGGCTTTCTTTTTTAGAAGAAAGAAAGAAAAGGATGAGGTCACTTACAGCAGGCGTATGTTTTATGAACACACGCTCTACATCCTGAAAGGAAGGAGGGGACAAAATCAAAATATGTTTCCTGGCAACAACCAAGTTTTTCTTTTTTTGTGTGTGAGGAAGATCAGCCCTGAGCTAACATCCATGCCAATCCTCCTCTTTTTGCTGAGGAAGACTGGCCCTGAGCTAACATTCGTGCCCATCTTCCTCCACTTTCTGTGGGACGCCACCACAGCACGGCCTGACAAGCAGTGCGTAGGTGCGCACCCAGGATCCGAACCCTGGGCTGCCAGTAGCGGAGTGCCCACACTTAACTGCTACGCCACGGGGCCGGCCCAAGTTTTTCAAGCCTAAAGCTTAAAAGTCCAACCACACACTCATACACTGCTGGTGGGAATGCACACCAGTGTGGTCAGATTTTTCCATTTATTCAAAAGAAACCAGAAATTAGGATTAGGATTTGTCAGTGAAGTCTTACAATTTAAAAAAAAATTTTTTTTAAAGATTTTATTTATTTATTTTTTTCCCCCAAAGCCCCAGTAGATAGGTGTATGTCATAGCTGCACATCCTTCTAGTTGCTGTATGTGGGACGCGGCCTCAGCATGGCCGGAGAAGCGGTGCGTCAGTGCGCACCCAGGATCCAAACCCGGGCCGCCAGCAGCAGAGCGTGTGCACTTAACCGCTAAGCCACAGGGCCAGCCCTAAAATATTTTTTAAAACTTGCTGGTCAAATAAAAATCATCTGCAGGCAATAAGTTTATCATGTGTAACTTATGTTAAATTATTCTTTTTAAATGCCTGATCAAAAGATTAGGCTTTTTTTTTTTTAAATCAGAGATTTAAAAAATCAGAGAAACATTTTTTTTTCCTCCCCAAAGCCCCAAGTTGTATATCCTAGTTGTAAGTCCTTCTAGTTCTTCTATGTGAGCTACTGCCAAGCATGGCTACTGACAGATGAGTGGTGTGATTCTATGACCAGGAAATGAACCCGAGCTGCCAAAGCAGTGAGAGTGCTGAACTTTAACCACTAGACCATTAGGGCTGGCTCCAGAGAAACTTGTATTATATTTGAAGTTTTCCTAATGTTAAAATAATCTATTGGCTCAACAATAAACAAACTAACAACTCAATTAAAAAATGGGCAAAAAACCTGAACCGACATTTCTCCAAAGAAGATATACAGATGGCCAACAGGCACATGAAAAGATGTTCAACATCATTAACTATCAGAGAAATGCAAATCAAAACCACAATGAGATATCACCTCACTCCTGTCAGAATAGCTAAAATTAACAAGACAGGAGGGCCAGCCCCGTGGCTTACCAGTTAAGTGCTTGAGCTTCGCTCCTGGCGGCCCGGGTTTGGATCCCAGGCGCGCACCGACACACTGCTTCTCCGGCCATGCTGAGGCCGTGTTCCACATACAACTAGAAGGATGTGCAACTATGACATACAACTATCTACTGGGGCTTTGGGGGAAAAAAAGGAGGAGGATTGGCAATAGATGTTAGCTCAGAGCCGGTCTCCCTCAGCAAAGAAAGAGGAGGATTAGCATGGATGTTAGTTCAGGGCTGATCTTCCTTACAAGAAAAAAAAAAAAAAAGACAGGAAACACCAAGTATTGGAGAGGATGTGGAGAAAAGGGAACTCTCATACACTGCTGGTGGGAATGCAAACTGGCGCAGCCACTATGGAAAACAGTATGGAGATTCCTCAAAAAATTAAGAATAGAACTGCCATATGATCCAGCTATTCCACTGCTGGGTATTTATCCAAAGAACATGAAAACACGAATGTGTAAAGATATATGCACCCCTGTGTTCATTGCAGCTTTATTCACAATAGCCAAGACTCGGAAGCAACCTAGGTGCCCATCAAGGGACGAATGGATAAAGATGTGGTATATATACACAACGGAATACTACTCAGCCATGAGAAATGATGAAATCCAGCCATTTGTGACAACATGGATGGAACTTGAGGGTATTATCCTAAGCGAAATAAGTCAGAGGGAGAAAGTCAAATACCATATGATCTCACTCATAAGTAGAAGATAAAAACAACAAACAATTACAGAGACAGAGATTGGATTGGTGGTTACCAGAGGGGAAGAGGGGAGGGAGGAGGGCTAAAGGGATGATTAAGCACCTGTGTGTGGTGATGGATTGTAATTAATCTTTGGGTGGTAAACGTGATGTAATCTATACAAAAATCGAAATATAATGATGTACACCTGAAATTTATATAATGTTATAAACCAATGCTACCTCAATAAAAAATTAAAAAAAAACTATTGGGAAAAGAACATATTGAAAAGAAAAAATACTTCTCTTGATTTTGTTATGAATCTTGTAGTTAGAAAATTGAAAAAGTGCACTAATAAAAAGCATATAGCGATTTTTTTTTTCCTGCCGAAGATTTACCCTGAGCTAACATCTGTTGACAATCTTCCTCTTTTCCTATGTGAGCCACCGCCACAGCACGGCCACTGACAGATGAGTGGTGTAGGTCCACACTTGGGAACTGGGCCTGGGCAACTGAAGCGGAATGTGCCAAATTTAACCACTAGGCCACTGGGCAGGTCCTAGTGATTCTTTATTTATCTAATATTTTGGGAATAAGGTGATCAGTCCATTTCCATAAACTTCATAGTTTACGAGAGCCTAAGATATTAAACCCCCAATTTCTCCTATTATCAATAATTGCTCCATTTTGGAAACATATCTAAAATATGTGTTGCATGCCTGCTCCTCCTCTGTTGTCCCCCATCTAGAGAATCAGCACCTTCATTCACTTAGCTGTCCGTGCCAAAATTTTGAGTCACAACTGATACCCTCCCCCTACCATAGCCAATCAATCACCAAGTCCTGGCAGTTCAACTTACTAAATATACCTGGGATTCTTTCCCTTGACATTGTTCAATCTTCCTCCAAGCCACTATCACCTCTTGCCTGGACTCTCCAGTAGCCTCCCACTTAGAGTGTTAGAGTTAGAAAATAGAAACACAGGATGTCCAGTTAAATTTGAATTTCAGATATAAAACAAATAATTTTTTTAGTATAAGTAAGTCCCAAATGTTGAAGGGGATATACTTATACTTAAAAAAAATTATTTGTTGTTTATTTGAAATTCAAATTTAACTGAGTGTTCTGTATTTTATCTGGCAACCCTACTCCTAGCAGTCTCACTTCAACTCCTCGGGTCCTCTCTAACCCATTTTCCACATCACAGTTATGATGATTGTTAAAATTCCTATCTGATCATGTCACTTTTTAGTTTATTAAAATTCCTCATTATCCTTAGGATTAAGTCCTTTATTCTTAATATGGCCTTCAAGGCCCTGCCAACCTCTCCAGCTCCATCTCATTGCACCTGCAGCCCCTCTTGCCTTAGATTAGAGACTTTGATATGGCAGCCCTACATAGAATGTACTTCCCTTCTTACCTACCCCATCCATCTTTAGTCCTTAAGCCTCAGCTTCAGTATCACCTCCACCAGGAAGACTTCCCTGATCTCCCAGATGAGGTTAGTTCCCCTGACAATACTAACTCAATACTTATTTGCCCCTCTAGAGCGTAAATTCCAGGACAGCAGGGAGTATGTCTTCCTAGGTTATCCTTCTAGGTACCTAGGTCACTATAGGTAGTCTCAGTGCCTGGTAAAATGCCCAATACAGTGTTCATTTATAAATGATGAATAAATAAACACTAAACATTATCTGAACTTTTCTCAAAGATTGGGTTCACCACTCTATGACCCGTTATCCCATTGTTCTGAGAGATACTGGCACCTCCACTCCTTCTCTCTGCTCTCACCTCTGTCTACATTATTGACCCCAAGACAGTTATACTTTTTGAGCCAGTTTGGCTTATTTTTTTTTTAAATATCTTTTCTCTCATTTTTCCTCAAGATCACCTGTTAACAATCACTTCTTGCTTGGGGGAAGGACAGGAAAGGGAGCTCCTAATTTGTTTTTTTCTTATCTGCTATTGACCGAGAACCCAAATAACAAAATTTCTCAGAATTATATATATCAGATTTTGAGCGAGAGACTGAAGGATTCTCCTAAAAGCAAAACACCTCGGTTTCAGTGGGTTCCTGACACTCTTTTTGGTTTCTTGTTTTTTCCGGCTCTTTTACATTACCAGATAAAAGATTTCTGGATAAATAAGATGCCACTGTATTTCTCCCACTGTTCAGATACTGATAGTTTAAAATCATTTCCACAAATTTCATACTGCTAGTTTAATCTTCTTGCGGGTTTTTTTTTTTTTGCTGAGGAAGATTTGCCCTGAGCTAACATCTGTTGCCAATCTTCCTCTTTTTTTACATGAGCCACCACCACAGCATGGCCACTAACAGACAAGTGGTGTGGGTCCAAGCCTGGGAACTGAACCCAGGCTGCAGAAGCTGAGTGCTCCAAACTTTAACTACTAGGCCATCGGGACTTAATCTTCTTGAAGTGCAGACTTCATCAGTTCATTCTGCCGAAAAGCCGCATTGCTTATAGACAAAGTTAAATATTGTTTTCTTAACTTTTCCCAGCACTTAAAATGTCCCAGGCACTTAAGCACTTACCTGCATTATTTTACTTAACCTTCCTAAGAACTCTATAAGGTAGCTACGACAGGTGTATCGCGTTACACCCACATTTATTTTACTCAAGTTCACCCATACAGCTCAGGAGACAGAGAGTGAGCAAGAGCAAGGTGTCTAGAAGAAAGGACTTTGACAATACTCCTGACACCCTTGAGGCTCTCTGGTTGGAGCAAAAAGAGATAGAAAAAAAGTTTTAAGGGTAACTTGCTCTACAGCAAAGCATACTTAGAAGCATAGATTCTAGGCAGGGCCAGGATGAGGGGCCAGGATTAGGAGAGGGAGGCGCTTGCCTTCGGCACAAAATTTAAGAGAAAGCCAAAAACCCACTAACTGAGATGAATAATATTTTAATGCAATATTTAAAAAGACCAAAACTAATGCAAAATATCCATGAAGAACCAAATATCGAAATTTTAAATAAAGACAGAATCTAACCCTGCACTTGCAGGACTTACCTCCCCCTAATCCCAGCCCTGCTCCAGAGCCTAAAGAATGGGTTCGAATCTCAATTCTGTCATTTACTGGTTGTGTGATGTTAGACAGTTATTTAACCTCTTTATACCTCAGTTCCTTCATCTGTAGAATTAGGATAATAATGGTGTTTACCTCATAATGTTGTTGTGAGGATTAGATGAACCCAGCACATGGTAGATATTAAGTAAATGTTGGCCATCATTTTTGTGGAATCAAACCTCCTAAGAGAGTGCAGTTGAGTGGTAGATGGTTTTATATCTGTTACCATGTTTGAAAAGACCTCAGAACTGTATAAGTGTCTTGCACAATTGCCACAATCTTTGTCATGTACATATAGCTTGTATCAGCTTCTCCTGAAGAAGGATTAAAAGAATTCACCGAAAAGCATAAACACCTCACCTTGGATCAGAGGGAAGATAATCTCTTTTGCAAGCCTGTTAATTCCATCTAACCATTTTGAGTATTTCCTGAAGGTGGTTTCGAAGATAATTTTTAAAATGCTCTGAATGATGGCAACACTGGGGAAGTATATTGTTTCCCAGGATAACTAGATTTAAGACAAAAATCATATTAACAAGGGTATACTGGGAGAAAAAAAATTCTCTCCAATAAGAAGCTCTGAGGGGAGGCCCTCCTAGAAATCACGGGATGCAAAGTAGAGTTAATTGACCACCCCTGCTGTGGTTCCCTTCCTGTACAGCGCAAGATTTCTATCATAATGAATTTTCTGTACTTAGTGGTGTAGGGGAGCAGAATTTGCCACCTCAAGATGTGTCTCTTTAGCATGAGGATTATTTTGGACTGGTTATTCAAAAAAAAAAGAAAAAAAAAGCAGACCTGGGAGAAGCTCTGAAAACCAAGTAGAGGTTACCCTTTCTAAGAGACATTTACATCTGTAAGGGAAATCTCCATTTGTTAAGGTGTCTCCCTCTCTGTACCAGGAAGAGAAGGATGACATTGTCTCTAGAAACTCTTATCACTGCACATGGCAAGGACTTAAATCTGAGTAATAACCTTACTCTTGTTTACTGTGCTTTTTCTGATAACCTCCCATAACTGATTCTCCCCACCCCCAACATCTTCCTTTGTCTTTAGCTGAAGATGGTATTGAAGGTGGCCACCTCCACCATTCTGCTGAGTTACTCAGTTTTCCTGGGTTTCTCCCATGTATACATGTTATTAAACTCTTTGATTTTCTCCTGTTATTCTGTCTCATGTAGACTAAATTCTTACACCAGCCAGGAGCATCTAGAGGGTAGAACAATTCTCTTCCTCCCCTACAGGGGTTTATGTGTTTATCTACCCAACTAGACTCTCCAGGAACAGTGGTCTGGTCTAGTTCATTTTTGAATATCCGACACCAAGCACTATGCAAGGCAACGGACACTAAATACATATTTAATAAATAAATGCATAACCGAATTTTGGTTTTGGCACATTTAGCCCAAAGGATTCCTCTTTCAAACAATATGGTACGCGCTGGACTCCTGCTTCCCTATCCTCCCTGCAGCCCCGGGGACAGGAGCCAGAGGGGAAAGGAAACCCGTTCAGCATCTCCTCTTAGCGCTGTGAAAAGTCATAATTTCCCAATTATTGTCAATGCAGAAAGGGTTCTGTGCACAAAAATATTCATGGCATTATAGCGCCGTCTGCGGCACAGCGTCCTTGCAGAGACCGGTCCTCTCGAGGTTGCCTGCCCAAGCCAGTGTGCGGATCCCAGCCCGAGAGCCCGCCGCGCACGCGCACGCGCAGACGGGGAGGGCGCGCGCCTGCTCTCCGCCCCTCCGCCCTCCAGGTGGCGCTGGCGGCCCCGCCGCCGCCGCCACCGCCTCCTGATGGGCCCGACCCAGGCGGCGCGGGCCGCCTCGCGGGCCACGGGTCCGCCTCCGCCTCCGCCTGCGCCGCGCCGAGGGCGTGGGTTCCCGGCTCCCGGAAGCGGCGGCCGCGGCAGGGAGCCGAGCGGGCGTCCGTCCCCGGGGCGGCAATGCGCGGCGGCCGGACGCTGTGAGCTGAGCGCGGCGGCCCTGCCGGGGCCGCTGAACGGCGGCTGGTTGGGGCGGCGGCGGCTCCTCGGGGCGTGGCGTGGCGGCGGCCGGGGTGATGCTGCTCAAGCTCTTACAGAGACAGACCTATACCTGCCTGTCCCACAGGTATGGGCTCTACGTCTGTTTCGTGGGCGTCGTCGTCACCATCGTCTCCGCCTTCCAGTTCGGAGAGGTGAGTAGCGGCGCGCGAGCCCCGGTGCGGGCGCCTTGACCCCGCGCGACCCCGCGGCGCCCCGAGCCCTGGCGCGCTGGACTCCTGCCTCCCCGTCCTCCCTGCAGCCCCGGGGACAGGTCCCGGAGCCTGGCCTTGCTCCGGAGGCGCCGAGCGCTCAGCTCTCCTCCCCGGGCCCCGGTTTCAGCCTGTGGGGGCGAGAGCTCATCCTCCCTACGGTGTGGGGGGATAGGCTCTCGTTCTGCAGATTCCCTTTCCCGCCAGGTGCCTTCTTCAGGGTCCCCAAGTCATTTGACGTTCCCACTCAGGCCTTGTCCCCCTCCGTGAAGCCCCCTCGCGGGACCTAGGCTTTTTGTCTTTTCCCATTCCTAAATTCTCCTAAATGCTCATTCCCTGCCCCTCTTACAGTTTTCCTCCTCAGGTGTCACCCTTCTAATCTTTTCATCTTGACAAAGGTGCTTTATCTTCTTAATCCTGTTTCTTCTCGATTTTCAACTTTTGTCCAAGGGGCCTGTGTTTCTTTGCATGCGAATTTGCAGTGGGGAGAGTGTATTGGCCCAAAATTTAAAGGACTTACATGTGAAAGGGATTTTTTTTTTCTTTGCACATTTGCTCTGTTATTTGGAAGAACTGTACATCATCACTTAGCCCGTAGAGGCTCTACTGGTAGGTGTGCACACGCTGATGTGAGATTTCTTGGCAGCTCCAAACACTTTTCCCTGTCCTGAGATCAGGTGAGGCTAGGGCCTTGTCGCGTGACCAGGACACGGGCACCCGACCTCTTCGGAGCCAGCACAAGTCCTTGTGTCATGGGATATGCTGGTAATTCAGACCCCAGATCACACAAGCCTGGCCTTTCTTGATCTGCTCCTAGTTAATGTGCAATAAAGTAGTTCGGTTAGACCGTACACTCGTCAGAGAGTCCAAGCAACAGGTTTGGGAGGTGGAAACACCCAGGTTTAATAGATTTTGTGCCCCTCTGGATGTATACTTTAAACATTGTCTTGAATGAAATAACTGTTTGATTTAGGTTGGATATGTCAGTATTGACAGTCTAATACGGTATTCTTTATCTTTAACAAGCGTACGGAGATTAGAGAACACCACTTTTAAAAATAAGTGTCTCTAACAACTGGGAGAAAAGATGTATCTTCAAGTTGTTTGAAATCTGTCTCCTTGTTTTAATTTTTTAAAAAATTTTTGTAGGAGGTTGCAAAGATTTTAAAATTAACAGAATGGTTTTTAGAAAGGCCACAGTATATGTTTGCTTGAAGTCTGTACCCCTGGTGGATTGTAAGCTTCATAAGAGAGGGTGTTGTCTGTTTAACTGGTGTTACCCTGCCCCAAGCATAGTGCCAGGTCCTGCCAGAGCCTGCAGTCTAAATATTTGTTTAATGAATGCATAAATCATATGGCATGATTTCTGAGCATACACTTTTAGTAGTTCTTGGTTCTAGGGGCTAGAAAAAATAAGTCATAAGTAAGGGTGAGAAAGTGCCCCAGACTTACTTGTAAGTGTGGCATATGTACGTAATATTATACCACCTGCTGTTCTATCTTTGTTTCATGTGTTGCAACTTAATATAGTGAATGTATCTGTGCATAGCCAAGTGTCTTATTGCTGATAGAAGTTTTTTTGGCCTTCAGTAATTTTGTTAGCTGTTTATTAACACCCCTGCAGTGTGAAGGTGACTTAAAGGCGTCAGTTGTCAGAATTTTTCATTTTATTTTATTTTTATTATTCTTTTAAAATTACAATAATTTATTTTATATTTTTTGTGAGGGTGTGTGAGGAAGATCAGCCCTGAGCTAACATCCGATACCAATCCTCCTCTTTTTTGCTGTGGAAGATTGGCCCTGGGCTAACATCCGTGCCCATATTCTCTACTTTATGTGGGACGCCACCCCATCGTGGCTTGACAAATGGTGCACCCGGGATCTGAACCTGTGAACCCTGGGTCGCTGAAGCGGAGCTTTCGCATCTAACTGCTGTGCCACCCTGCCAGCCCCCAGAATTTTTCATTTTATAAATTCCATGCGTGGTTATTTGTTTACCAGAAGAAAGACATTTTTCAGTCTTGAAATTGCCATAGGTCTTCAAGTTTGGAACAGACGATAGAAAGGAGAGGGAAAGAATGTCAACAGGTGGCATGGCTCAATACCACTAATTTATTGCCTGTAATTAATTTCTGCAGCACACTGGAGAAGAAGAGCTGCAGGATTAGGTGGACCTGGGTTTGAATGCTGGTGCCAGTATTAATGATCATGATAATAGCTAATACATAGGGCTTACGAGGTGCCAGGCACTCTCTGTACTGCCTTACATGTATTAACTCATTTAATCCTCACAACATCACCCATGTGAGATGGGTACTGTTGTTATACCCATTTTACAGGTGATGAAGCTGAGGCACTTGCACAAGTTAATCCAGCTAGTCCATGGCAGAGCTGGGCTTCAAACCAAGGCATTATGGCTCCAGAGAGGTAGTCTTAAGCACATTTCTTCATGGTCTCTCAAACAGCCCAGCTGTCCCTTGTATAATCTTGGAAAGGCTACTTAACCTCTCTGAACCTCAGCCTCCTCATCTTTCAAATGGAGGCAAGAATACTTTCCTTGCAGGGTTGATGGTGAGGATTAAATAAGACCCGTTATATGAAGCATCTCGCACAGTTCCTTGCGCACAACAGACTCTCATTAAATGATAGTAACTACTGCTACCATTATTATTATTATCATCAACTATTTTATGCCTTTAGTCCTTGTTTTGAAATAAACTCTTGCAATAGAATACTCTCATCAAACAGTTAATATTACCAACTTGTTAATAACTTCACTAACTGTAATGGATCAGAGGACTAAGAAGATCATTGTTAGCTGAGAATTGATTAATATCTTTTCCCCCCTCTCAGTATAAGTGGTATTGGCTGCCACCTTTTGATAAGCAATTTGTACACTCATCCAAATTTTGAGAAAGAAAAGTGGAATTGAAGGAGGGAAGTATTACAAAAACATTTTATTTTTCTTTTAAGTTGAGCCAAGTAATTTCTGGAGAACCATTGGACACTCTGATCAAACAAAAGCCAAGCTGGTTCCAAACCCACTGAGAGGGCCCTCAGGATGGGGACTAATGGCTGTGACTAAAGCGTGTTGCCCTGGGGTGAGGGTAGCAGGTGGGAGCTGGTCTGTTGTAAACTAGTTGACTTGGGCAAGTCACATGGTCTCTGGGAGCCTCAGTTTCTTCACCTACAAATGAGGGCATTAGATTGACTGTGTTCTTATGATCTTTTTTTAGCTCAGAAACTTCTGATTTTAAATATTTGTCCTCTGTTGATACTGTATAGACTTTAAAACAAGTAAAAATTTATTATTTCAAAGCCATTGTTATTTAGTTGAGCCGTTTACATACAAATCCACAATCCCTTCTCTGGAACTTTTGTAACTACTGAATTACCTTATAATTAAACATCAGTATCTTTGACAGTGAAATGTGTGACTATTCACACTCAGTGAGGAAAAGAAAGACTATAAATAACTTCGAGTCAGGTTAGGTCAAGTTTTGCCACCAAATGAGTTCAGGTCAGGTCAAGTTTTGCTGCCAAATAAGATACAGAAAGATCTTCAGTGTTGAGAGCTCTTTGGATTTCAGGATTGTGAATAGAAGATTGTAGATCACTGGTTTGTGTGTGTGTGTGTATCTGTGTGCATGTGTGTGGTGTGTGTGTGTATAAAATATATCACTTCCTTATGTACACTAAGTATGGAAACAGATATCCAAAATTAACTTCAATGAGGAAGTCAGATAGGTTCAGATAGAATCTACCCATACTGGCTGGTAACAGTCCCCTGCCCTCTTTTTTTTTTTTTTTTTGGTGAGGAAGATCAGCCCTGAGCTAACATCTGATGCCAATCTTCCTCTTTTTTATGAGGAAGACTGGCCCTAAGCTAACATCTGTGCCCATCTTCCTCTACTTTATATGGGATGCTGCCACAGCATGGCTCTACAAGCAGTGCGTCGGTGCGTGCCCGGGATCTGAACCGGCGAACCCTGGGCCACCCCAGCGCGCACTTAACCGCTTGCACCACAGGCCGCCCCCTTTCCCTGCCCTCCTTGCTCCCTTTTGCTCACTGGCCTCTACCACCATTTTGGACTAGTGAAATATTATGGTTCAGTGAAAAAGAAGATTGAAACTGGGTTCAGCTCAAGTTATTTTCAGCCTCGGTGACCAGTATTTCATACTGGCCCAATTTCAAGAAAGAAATTAGTTATCGTGTTTATATTTGATTAGTTCGTTCATTGGACAGATGTGTTTTGAGTGTGTTGTCTGCCAAAGGCAAGTAATAGGTGAAAGCAAAGAGACCTGGCCTGCGAGTTGGGAGATGGCCTCTGGCCTGGTTCTAGCTCCACCGTGAACTGTGATCCTCAGGGGTTCCCACACTGTGTGTGTTATTCCCAGCTGCCCCCTGGATTGGGGGCAGCCACTCTGTTTTGCGTAGGTGTCTTTTGGGGGTGGGAAAGCTTTCATTGTTAAAAATAATGTGTTGAAACTTCTAGACTAGATTTCTCACACCCTCATTTTCCTTTAATGTTCTGTGAATATACATTATTGGATGCTTCACATGAGAAAGCATGAACTTTCTTATGCTTTCATGAGAAAGCATAATGACTTTGTGCTACAGAGAAAATGCCAGTGGCCGCACAGAGCCTTTTTTAAATTGTCCCTTTCTTTTGGGGGTTTTGGGAGAGATACACAGCCCAGTAACTGCCTAAGCAAGAACCTTGTCTTATTTCTTGCTGTATTCTTAACACCTAAAAAGTGCTTGGTACCCAGTAGGTGCCAAATAAATACTTGATGGATGAATGAATGAATTTGGGTGATCTTAACCAACATCCCTTTAAGCTCATTTCCAGTAAAGATAAGTTTTCTACTGTGATGCACACCATCTGTAGTTACCTTTTGTTTCTCAGACGTGATTGGTCTGGTTGTACTTTATATGGTAGAAGGTGCTGTCAGAGATACAAAGAATTCTAGTTCATCCTTGGCCGTCTTTGTCTAGTTGAGATGAAGCCATGATATATGTATGAGTAACAATACAAGGGAGTGAGTAATTGCCTGAGTAGGTACACAGTAATTGCTTAGAAAATCAGAGGGAGGGAAGAACATGATGGGTTGAAACATCCTAGAAGAAGTTGAGACTTTTACAAGGAGACAGGAGCTTTTCTTTTCGAATCATTAGTGGTTTAAAATTGCTGCTGGTATTAGTCAGTAGCACTTGGTTGCAAGTGACAGATCCCCACCTCAGACCTGGCTTAAGAAAAAAGGTAGTTTTTTGACTTGTGTCGTTGAAACATATAGGGTGAAACTTCTGGCAGGGTTGGATTGAAGTGCTCAAATATGTCCTCAGGGCTCTCTTTTGGTCCCTGTTCTCCAGCTGTGTTGATTTATTTCTCATGCAAGCTCTCCCCATATGAGAGCAAAGATTGCTGCTGCCAGCTGCTAGCCTACTGGTTTAGTAACCTCAGCAAAAAGAGGGCTTCTGTTTCTCACTAGTGCCAGCTAGACCCAGGGTGGCCTGCCCACCAGGGAATGAGAGCCCTTGATGTGCCCTCCTTAGCCACCTCGATCACCCCCAGAGCCAGGGTCCTGGGTGGGCTAAGTCTCAACTGAACCACGTGAACCAAGAGCGGTTCCCCAGAGGAAAATCACGAGGCTGTTATCAGAAGGGCCAGAGCAACAGATGTCCTAGACATTGGCTGAGTCAACACCCATTTCCTTTCTTTGGCCTTAATGTTGACATGGTGACTGTGATAGCTGTTAGTCCTTCACCGTGTTCTAGAGGATGTAAAAGTAGGTTGTTTCCATTTTTAATATCTCATTGTTAATTACTCTGTCTATGAAACTTGTATTCTTGGGTGGATGTATTAATATGGAGCTTTGTTAAACACAGCTCATGTGCCCTCAAAAATCTTTCTATTATATCTTTACTGTGGTGATTGGATAGTTGTTTGGTTTGACTTACTCTTGGAGTCTAAATGTTGTTGATCTTATTAATGAAATTTAGCCTGTTGTGAGAGAAAAACACTTAACCTGACCTTTTTGCAGCACCTGGCACTCTATGAGTTTGGAAATTCTCACTCCCTCTTTCTTCAGGAAGACCACGCTCCCTTTTCTCCTTGCCCACTCACTGTTCCTTCTGAATCTTAAATGCTGGGATTCTCCAGGCTTTGCTCCTTGGCCACCTCGTCTTATATATGGGAGATAAATGTCCCCCATCTAGACATTTGTGACTCCCTGATTACCAGCTGCTTTGACAGCGAGCTCCAGAAGCACATTCCCTCCTCCCTTGAAAGGAGGAGGAGGCTTCTTTTTGACCCGTCTGATCTACCCCTGAAGTTGGGGCCCATCTCCTGAACATTTGTGTTATGCGAGTGTGGAGTTCCATTAGGAAAGAATACGTAAGTGATGCTGGGTAGGCTACTGGCTGTAATTGTCATCTTCAGTAAGCGCTACTGGTGAGACGTGTAGCAAGTGTCTTTATTTTTATCTCCCACTGGCCCTTTGTATCGGCTAGTAGAGTTGACTCTGCCTCTGCCTCTGGATGGAAACTCTGGCAGGCCTAAGCCTTCTCTTGTCACGGCTAGGTAATAAAAAGTCCTGTGGTCACTTCTTTTTTTTTGTGAGGAAGATCAGGCCTGAGCTAACATCCGTGCCAATCCTCCTCTTTTTTTGCTGAGGAAGACTGGCCCTGAGCTAACACCCGTGCCGATCTTCCTCCACTTTATATGGGACGCCGCCACAGCATGGGCTGACAAGCGGTGTGTCGATATGTGCCCAGGATCCGATCCCGGGCCGCCAGCAGTGCAGCGCGCACACTTAACTGCTACGCCACGGGGTCGGCCCAGCCTGTGGTCACTTCTGATTACAAAGCATAATGTCAGTTCAACAATTAAAGCCTTCAGTCTCATGTCAGAATAGAACATTGTTCTATTGAACAAGTTGAAGCTTCCTGTCTCCCCAGCTCAGGCCTGCTCCAGCAGAAAGCCTACAGTTGAGGAAGGGAGTTTGGGCGTGGTGGGCTGCTTCTCTCTTTTCTCATCAGATGCTTCCCTTTTTCCTCTATAACGTGTTTCTGACCACTCCTGGGTTGGAGCACCTGGAAGAAGGAAAGGAAGTGAGGAGCGAAGTCCTTCCCAAACAGGTGCTGGAGCTCTGTGAGATTTGCAGGTGTCAAAGCTTGTTCTTTCCTGAGTGCTCTCAGAGGGTGTCCTGCAGAGACCACACCCCGAGAACCAAGAGCCTTACTTGCTTTTACTCTGATGAGAACAAAGGCCTCTCCATTTGGGCTGGTTGCTTACTCCTTTCTTAGCCCCCAGGAATCTGATGATCCTGGGAGCCTCTCCTCTCAGTCTGTTTGCTGCTCTGGGGGGCCCTGGACGTGATCTGAGATGACCCTCTGCAGGTACTGTCTTGCGTATGGCCCACATGTGGTGAACAGGAGACCCTTATCCTGTGCTCTGTAGGGGAGGAAAGATATCTTTTTCTTCTAAGTTCTCGCCTTGGGCCCCTGTAACAAAAGACAGATTAACAACTGAAAAGCATACAAATTTATTTAATATAAGTTTTACATGACATGGGAGTCTTCCTGAGGAAATGAAGACCCAAAGAAGTGGTTAAAACTGAGTGTTTTTATGTTAGGTTTGATGAAGAGTGTGGCGAGTTGTGGAAAAAAGGTGATAGAAAAAAAAAACAGTGTGAGCTAAGTGAGGTAAGCTCGGGGGAAGCACGTGCCCTGTTCATTCAGATTCCCTACAGCTTGCCTCTGTCTCCAGGGTTCCTGAAGCGTATACTCCAGGTATAGGGAGGGCACCTCTCACAGAGGGTCTTATGACCTGCTTTAGGGATGGGTCAGAAAATCCTTCCTGCATCTGCTGTTTGTCAAATTCTTTCAGCTTGAAATATCCAGTATGCCAAGGTGCCGTCTTTTGGGGTAGCGTATCCTGAACCCCATCAGTTCAAAGTGGGGGAGTATGGCCTAACTCCAGCATAGCAGCAACCTCTCCCTTGTCCTCAGAGCAGTTAGCCTGCCAGCCCTTTATATTTCTCAGTGTGAGACAGATGCGGTATCCACCCAATTGCACGGACCCAAAGTGAGCCTCTCTTGGTGATCCCATTGAGCCCTTTTCCAGGGGTGAGGTGATGGGAAACAGATTTCCACCTCTCCCCTTTAGATGAGGTAGAGCAGGATTCACAGGATGCCAGCAGCTTCCAAAAGCTCTCCTCTGGATCTTTGCACTGTGATTTGGATGAGTTTTCACTGCCTCCTCAGGAAACTTTGCATCTTGGTTCAACACTTCACTTTGGAATGTTGCTATCTGGTATTTTGGCGCCTCAGAAGAAACTTATTTTTACATGCACAGCTTCACAGTGCAGTTAATTGAGTTTTCGCAGGAGATGAAACTTATTTGCCATTTCTGTACTCAGTATCCTGAGCACAAAGACGTTATCTTTCTTATCTTGGAATCCCTGGGCCCCAGCAGAGCGCTGGAGTCCTTTATTCAGTTAGTATTTGTTGCGCACTGTGCCAGGCCTCTAGGCATACAGCAGTGAACAAAGCAGATAGGTTCCTGCAGACAAGGAGTTTATATTCTGGTTGTGCAGTCAGACATTAAATGCTGCTTAATTACAATTGTGAGAAATGCTACAAAGGAGAGGGTGTTGTGCAAGAGAGCAGCAGTGTCTGGTCTTGTCTAGTGGCTGCGTCATGCAGTTTGAGCTCACCTTTGAAGGGTCAGAACTACAGGCAGAGGACAAGTCTGCTGTAGGCCATTGGTTCTCAACTGGGGGCGATTTTGTCCCCTAGAGGCATTTGGCAATGTCTGGAGACATTTTGGGTTGTCACATCTGGGACATGGGGTGGGGTTGGTGCTACTGGCGTTTAGTGGGTAGAGGCCGGAGATTCTGTTAAACATCCTACAACGCACAGGACAGCCCGCCACGACAAAGATCCAGCTCCAAATGTCACTAGTGCTCAGGCTCTGCAAACAGTGTGAAAGTCTTGAAGTTGGGGTACATTCAAGAAGGTGAAAAAAGGCTCATGTGGCTGGAGGGTGGAGAGCAAGAGAAAGTGTGGATCTGGGGGAGATTGGTGCAGTTGGTGGTGCCCTGTTCCCAGCGCTTGGTAGGTTAGGTGTTCAAGGATTTAGGTGTTTGTCCTGAGAACAACTGGATGCCATTCAAAGTTCTTATGTACTGGCATCTCGGGGGTAGAGGCCAAGATGCTGCTGAACATCCTACAATGCACAGGTCAGCCCCCACAACAGATACTGATCAGGCCCTAAATGTCAGTAGTGCCAAAGTTGAGAAACACTTAATTAGAGGGAGCAAGACTGGCTGCAGGGCAGTTAGTCAGGAGCCTTGGGCTAGGCTGGTGGAAGGGTGTATTAAGAGAAGTGGACAGATTTGAGAGATTTAGAAGGCAAAATCATCTGGTCTTTATGTTCTATTATGTGCCAGACACTCCACTGACATCTTGGGATACAAAAGTGAGCAAGATAGACAAGTTCATTGGCTCTCCCAGACCTTAACTATAGGTGCTCAGTGAATATTTGTTGAATGAATACTTAAGAAAATTTATTTTTGCTCACTGCTTGTGATCAAGCCTGGTGAGGAACGGTGGTTCAAATGAGATGCCTAATGTAATGAGATGCCTAATGTATATAAGGCACCTTGCATAGTGCCTGGTGCAAGGTGTCGGTAAATGCTAATTAAATGCCAAGTGTCCTGTCGCAGGGCTGTTCTTCCCTTGGCCACGATGCTCATGAAGACAGCAACAGGAGACCTACCTTTTGGGCTGATGCCCGAGGTCCCTGAAGAGTATATTAATCTTTCTTTCTTTCTTTCTTTCTTTAGAGACAGAGCAGAAAAGGTCACAATGATTTCTTTACCTGAGTGTGCTTTCTTATGTTTGATAGGAAAGCAGAGGGAGCAAGTGCTTTATTAATTTAGTACAGTTTGTACTTTTAAAGTATGTAGGTTTCCTTTCTAGTTCCTTCTAAAAGTAGCAAACAAGTGTAGCTTGTAATAGGTTATATATATTCACAATATATCTTTTTAAGTTCTACTGTCCTTTAGAGTGATTGTTCCAGTCTTGTGACACACGCAGTATCTTTAGTAGGTGATTAGTCAGCCTGTGTGTGATTCATACATGCACTAAATTAAGCAGGAAAAAGAAGTGATCTTTCAAAAATGTTACAAAGTCACACTTGTGCAGTGAGAGCCAAATGCAGAATGATCAGACTAAAAACCATATCACCCACTTTAAAATTGCTTCCTAAAATTGTTTCTTCTTTTAGGTTCTAGTTTATCTTTCCCAGTTGGTATACCTCTTTCTTTACCCCTTCATTACCTCATTCCATGAACTTCATTTCTGTCTCTGATTGATTCCAAACTGGATAGGGGTCGCCCGGTGGCGTAGCGGTTAAGTGCTCCAGCTCCGCCACGGTGGCCTGGGGTTCGCAGGTTCGGATCCCGGGCGCGCACACGCACTGCTTGTCAAGCCATGCTGTGGCGGCATCCCATATAAAGGGGAGGAAGATGGGCACAGATGTTAGCCCAGGGCTGATCTTCCTCAGCAAAAAGAGGAGGATTGGCATTGGATGTTAGCTCAGGGCTGATCTTCCTCACACACACAAAAAAAGAAGCAAACTGGATAAATCGTCTTTACCAAATTTTCAGAAGTTGTTCGTTCGGCAGAGATTTATGGAGATGTTTACTCTGGGCCAGGTACTCTGTTGCATAGTAGAGACACAAAGATGGTTCAGTTTCTTTTCTGCTCTCGAGGAACTTACTCTCCAGACAGGGAGATGGACAAGCAAATAGACAGTCTTCAATGCATCATGATAAATTAAGTTGAAGAGATAGGCATGGGTGTCGGGCAAAGTTTCTCAGACAGGGTGACACCTGAGCTTGATCTGGAAGGAGATGGCTGAGGGAAGAAAGGGGAACCCCCGACCCCTTGAAGTGCAGGATGCCATGGGGAAGGGTATGGATATAGGAGAGGCACTTCACCTTGTAGGAACAAAAGTAGTTCTGAAGGGCGGCACGTGCGGAGGACTGAAGCTGGCGAGGCAGGCAGGGGCCAGTTTAGCACTCGCCTGTTGACTCATGCTGAGGAATTAGGATTCATCCTGAAGAAAATGGGGACCATTCAAATGAGTTGAAGCGACAGAGTGATGAATTAGGTCTGTGTTTAGAACGGTTGCTCTCGAGGTCAGGTGGAAGATGAATTGCAGGTGGAAGAGAGCTGGTGCCAGGAGACTGTTGGGTGTGGAAGGCATGCGAGTGAAAATACCACATGGAGTGTGATGCTTCAGAGGCAGCAGGCTCTGAATGCTGATTTGTATAATTGTACAAAGGCCTGAAAGAAAGGTGTCTTTGTTTTTGGAAACTGGCATTATCTATTGCTAATTTATTGCTTGACTTTGGGCAAGTCGGTTTATTTTAAAACTGTCCTTACTGTATAGTATGTAAAGTAGAATAATTTGCATCAAAGTACTTCAAAATCACTGAGACTCTAGCATTTAAAAGTAAGCTGTTACCCTAAGCCAGCAGTTTTCTCTCTTTCTTTTTTTTTGTGTGTGTGTGTGTGTGTGTGAGGAAGATCAGGCCTGAGCTAACATCCATGCCAGTCCTCCTCTTTTTGCTGAGGAAGACTGGCCCTGGGCTAACATCTGTGCCCATCTTCCTCCACTTCATATGGGACGCCGCCACGGCATGGGCTGACAAGCAGTGCATCAGTGCGCGCCCGGGATCCGAACCCGGGCTGCCAGCAGTGGAACGCGCGCACTTAACTGCTACACCACAGGGCCGGCCTCTCCAGCAGTTTTCAAAGTGTAGTCGGGGGACCCTTTTCTAGCAATCCTCAAGGTCAAAACTATTTTTGTAGTTATACTAAGACATTATTTGCATTTTTACTCTCATTCTCTTATGAGAGTACAGTGGAGTTTTCCAGAGGTCTACAGGGCATGTGACATTGCAACAGATAGAATGCAGATCTTCCAGTTGTCTTCTATTAAGCCGTATATTAAAGAAATTTGCAAAAATTAAAAACAATGCCACTCTTCTCACTAAATTTTTTTTTGTTTGGGAAAATTCAGTTTTTCATTAAAATATTTATGTTAACATGTAATGGGTTTATTCATAAATGAACAAATATTTAAAATTTTCTTGCTTTCATATGGTGAATATCAATAGATATAACCCACATTAAAAAAAAAGCTCCTTGGAATCATAAATAATTTGCAAGAGTGTAAAGGGGTCCAGAGTCCAAAAAGTTTGAGAACCTCTGCTCCAAGCATTTAACAAGAAATATGTGGTACCTCTATTATGCAAATACAGTATAAGCTACCATCATCTCCCACCAGTCTTGCTCCATTACAATCCATTCTCCATATTGCAACCAGAGTAAATTTTTAAAAATGTGAATCAGATTACATCATACCCGTTGGACATAGTAGAAAATCTAGACTCCTTCCAATGGTCTGTATACAAGATCCTAAATGTGCCAGACCTGCCCACTTCTTTGAGCAGGGTGTATCGTGTATCCACTGTGTATCGTGTAATTATTTCTACAAAAATATTCCATGACAAACTACCCCAAAATTTGCTGGCTTAAAACAAGAGGCGCAAATTACACCTGTTTTTTGTGTGGCCCACAATCTAAGAATGGTTTTTACATTTTTAAGTGGCTTTAAAAAATTAAAAAGAGAAGAATATTTCTTAACACATAAATTATATGAATTTCCAATAACAGTGTTCATAAATAAAGTTTTATTGGAACATAGCCATGTTCACTTGTTTACTAGTGTCTGTGGCTGCTTTCTCCTTACAGCGGCAAAGTTGAGTAGTCACAACAGAAACCAAATGGCCTGCAAAGCCTAACATGTTTACTATTTGGCCCTTTACAGAAAAAGTTTGCCAATTCCTGGCTTAAAATGACAATTATTTATTCTCTGGGATGTGCGGGCCGGATGGGAGTTGGCTCGTCTGGATTGGACTTGATTGGCTTTGTGCCTTGTATGTCTTTGATCCTCCTGGGACCAGTGGACCAGCCTGGACATGTTCTTATCAAGGCGTTGGTAAAGGCTCGAAAAATCAGGTGGATACTTGCAGACCTTCCTGAGGTTCGGCTCCGAACTGGTGCATTCACCCTCTTTTTTGTTCCTTGAACACATCAAATTTGTTTCTGCCTTAGGACCTTTGCACTGGCTGTGCCATCAGCCTGGAGAGCACTGCCTCCAGACCATCATGTGAAGTGCTCCTTCTTGTCATATAGGCCCCAGCTCAGTAACACCTTCTCACATGGGCCTTCCCTACACCCAACCTAAAGCAGCCTCTTTCACCAGGTCGTTCCTTGTTATAGTCCCCTTTTTCTTCTTTTTTTAATAGTCCTTAGTATCGGCCTGAAAATGTGTGTGTATGTATTTTCTTATTTAATGGCTTATCTCTTACGACTAAAATGTAAGCTCTGTGGGAGCAGAGTTTCTGTCTTATTCAGCTTTACGGTTTTATTCACCACTGTATTTTCAGCTCCTAGAATAGAGCCTGGCACTGAGAAGTTGAGTACAGAAATACTTTTTCCTAGTATCTAAATTTAGAAAGGTCACCTGCAGTGAGCAGTTTCTAAATTCAACCTTAATAGAAAGTGTATAGGTTTAGTTGATATATATTATAATATAGAATTACATTACGGTTCTTCAGTGAAACAGAACCAATAGGATGTGTTTGTGTGTGTGTGTGTGTGTGTGTGTGTAGATTTATCATATGGAATTGGCTCACACGATTATGGAGGCTGACAAGTTTCCAAGGTCTGCATTCAGCAAGGCGGGAGTTCCAGGAGGTCCTATGGTGTAGTTCTAGTTGGAGTCCAAAGGCCTGAGAACAAGGAAAGCTGATGGCGTAGTCCTAGTCTGAAAGTAAGCAGGCTCGAGACCCAGGAAGAGCCAATGTTTCAGTTTGAGTCCGAAGACAGGAAAAAAACGGATGTTCCAGCTCACGGCCCTCAGGTCAGAGGAGGTTCTCTCTTGCTCAGCCTTTTTGTTCTATTTAGGCCTTCAACTGATTGGATGTGGCCCATCCCCACTAGAGAGAACAAGCTGCTTTACCCAGTATGTTGATTCAAATGTTAATTTCATCCGGAAACACCCACAATGGCACACCCAAAATGTTTGATCAAATATCTGGGCACTGTGAGGCCCAGTCAAGTTAACACATAAAATTAACCATCACAATAATTTTAATAGATTTTATTTTTTAGAGCAGTTTTAGGTTTACAGAAAAAAATTGCGTGGAAAGTACAGAGAGTTCCCATGTACCTCCCTCCCCCAGCATATTTCCCCTATTTTTAATATTGTGTATCAGTGTGGTATTATTATTTGGTGTGGTATATAATAATGTGTGGTATATAATAATAAGGTATTATTATTTAGGTTTTATAGTTGGAACTTAGAGAGGTTTAAGTGACTTGTCCAAAATTACAAAACTGGGGCTGAGGTCCATTTTTATAATTGATGAGCCAATATTGATACATTATTAACTAATGACCATAGATTATATTAGGATTTGTTCTTTGTGTTGTTAGTTCTATGGATTTTGACAAATGCATAATGTCATATGCCATTACAGTATCATACAGAATAGTTTCACCACCATAAAAATGCCCTTGCCCTGTGCTCCACCTAAGTCATCCCTCCCCCAGGCAACGACCGATTTTTTTTTTTTAACTGTATATATAGTTGTGCCATTTCCAGAATATCATATAGTTCATTGCTGGTATATAGGAAAGCAGTTGACTTTTGTATATTAACTTTGTGTCCTACAACCTTCTGTCCTGCAACTAATTGTTTATTAGTTTCAGGAGATTTTGTTTTGGTCAATATTTTGGGATTTTCTACACAGACAATCATGTCATGTGTGAACAAAGACAGTTTTACTTCTTCCTTCCCAATCTATATACCCTTTATTTCCTTTTCTTGTATTATTGCATTAGTTAGGACTTCAATATGATGTTGAAAGCAATAGTGAGAGGAGATATCCTTGCCTTGTTCCTAAGCTTAGTGGGAAAGCTTCAAGTTTCTTACCATTAAGTATGATGTTAGCTGCAGGTTTTTGGTAGATACCAAGTTGAGGAAGTTTCCCTCTATACCTAATTTCCTGAGTGTTTTTTTTTTTATTATAATCAAAAGTGGGTGTTGGATTTTGTCAAATGCTTTTTTCTACGTCTGTTGATATGATCATACGATTTTTCGTCTTTTGCTTGTTGATGCAATGGATTATGTTAATTGATTTTTGAATGTTGAACCAGCCCTTCATATCTGGAAGAAATCCCACTTGGTTGTGGAATATAATTGTTTTTATACGTTGTTGGATTTGATGATTTGATTTGATAACATGAGAGAGATTGATTTGTAATTTTCCTCATAGAATGAGTTAGGAAGTGTTCCCTCTGCTCTTGTTTTCTGGAAGAGATTGTAGAGAATTGGTATAATTTCTTCCCTAAATGTTGGGTAGAATTCACCTGTGAACCCATCTGGGCCTGGTGCTTTCTGTTTTAGAAGGTTGTTAATTTTTGATTAAAATTCTTTAATAGGTATAGGCCTATTCACATTATCTATTTCTCCTTGTTTGAGCTTTGGTAGATTGTGTCTTTCAAGAATTTGGTCTATTTCATTTAAGTTATCAAATCTGTGGTCATAGAGTTGTTCATAATGTTACTCTTTTGGGAGGAGTATTCTAATGACTGACTTCTCTTTTAAATTTTTGTGGTAAAACACAAATAACATAAAATTTGCCATTTCAATGATTTTTAAGTGTACAGCTCAGTGGCATTAATTGCATTTACGTTGTTGTGAACCATTACCACTATTTCCAAGATTTTTTTATCACCCCAAACAGAAACTCTGTAACCATTAAGCAATAACTCTTCATTCTCCCCTTGGGCTCTGGTAGCTTTTAATTACTTTCTGTCTTTATGGATTTGCCTATTCTGGACATTTTATATAATGGACATTTCATACAATATTTGTCTCTTCTCCTTCTGGCAGTTTCTGCTTGTTTTTTTTATGTTTCTGGGGGGTCGAGAGATTGGAGTTGCCTACTCTGCTATTTTGCTGACGTCATGCTCCAGACTGATAGATTTGATTGTTGCTTTTTTCACATAATAATATATCAAACACTTTAACACTTGACTAGTCTGTGTGCTCCACAGAGGAAGACACCTTCTTTGGCCATTGCTGTGTTCTCAGAGTCTAGAATGGTATCACATGATATTTATTGACTGACAAAATTAAGTTGCTAAGTTTTCAATAATTGTTTGAAAACATTGTTTTTAATAGTTTTGTAGTATTTGTATGAATGTACCATAATTTATTTACCCAATACCTATTGTTTAATTTTTAAACTATTTTCAGGTTTTACTTTTAAAAGTAATAATGGTCATTATCATATTTATACACAAGTCTTTGGTGCATCTATGATGATTTTCTTGGCATGTATTTCTAGAAGTGGAATTAATCAGAGCAAAAGACAAGAACATTTCTTTGGTCCTTTGATATGAATTGCTAATTGCCCCTCAGGAAAGGGGTGATTTTTTTAAAATGGCCTTGCAGCTATTTAAAAATATATAACATTTTTACCTAATTTATGACTTTTCTGCATTTCACACTCATAAAGAGAGTCCTCTTCTTGGTATATTTAAACAATGTTTTTATCTAGGTAACAGCATGAGATAAGATTCATTTGTTGATAGAGGTAAGTGCAGTAAGTGCACTTAGAATACAAGCAGATATTCTGTAAAATTTCATCTTATTTCACTAAACTTTTTTTTTGTGTGTGAGGAAGATCAGCCCTGAGCTAACATCCATGCCAATCCTCCTCTGTTTTGCCGAGGAAGATTGGCCCTGAGCTAACATCTGTGCCCATCTTCCTCCACTTTATGTGGGACGCTGCCACAGCATGGCCTGACAAGTGGTGCGTGCCTGGGATCCGAACCTGGGCTGCCAGCAATGGAGTGCGTGCACTTAACCACTAAGCCATGGGGCTGGCCCCAAACTTTTTTTTTTTTTTTTTTTGTGAGGAAGATTGGCCCTGAGCTAACATCTGTTGCCAATCTTCCTCCTTTTGCTTGAGGAAGATTGTCCCTGAGGTAACGTCCATGCCAGTCTTCCTCTATTTTGTATGTGGGACCCCTCCACAGCATGGCTTGATGAACCGCATGTAGGTCTGTGCCTGGGATCCGAACCGCGAACCCCATGCCGCCGAAGCAGAGCGCAAGAACTTAACCACTCCGTCACGGGGCTGGCCCCTCACTAAACTTTTTTATGGCAATTAAATGTTGCAAAATAAAATAAAAAAGAAACCTTAATTTGACTAGTTTGGGCTTCTGGTTTAATAGCTATAACAGAAATATTTACCAGGTTCAACTACCCTTTTATTCATATTTTGGTTATATTTTTCACATGATAGATTGTAATTATTTCTTTCATTTTTGTCTCCCTAGTAGGCTGTGAGCCCCTTGAGGGGCTAAATAAGTTTAATGTTATTTCATAGTCTTAATACCTTATATTTCCTATAGTACTTTGTAGTTGTCAGAATATTTCGATGTGTATCAGCTCACTTGATTTTTCATGACCACCCCTTATGGGATAAGGTATTATTATTTAGGTTTTATAGTTGGAACTTAGAGAGGTTTAAGTGACTTGTCCAAAATTACAAAACTGGGGCTGAGGTCCAGGCCGTGTTTTGTGACACTTAATCTTTAAGGATTGAATAGTCCCAACACTGTCTAATAGAACTTTGTGCAGTGATGGAAATGTCCTATAATTCTGAACTTTCCAATACAGTAGCCACGAACTACATGTGGCTGTCAAGTGCTTGAAATGTGGCTAGTGTGACTAAGGTACTGAGTTTTTTATTTAATTTTATTTAGTCTTGTTTAAATAACCACATGTGGCTAGTAGATACCATTTTGGACAGTGCAGGTCTAAATTTTACGCAGAGGTAGAGTGACTGTTTGCCAGGATGCTATAGCAGGGACTCAAATACTGGCTGCAGAATAGGGCATGGATTTAAAGTTCTTCCTGTACAATTCTGTGATTCTGTAAACTCTGAACAGTAAAACAAGTAAACCTACATATACCCGGCAAGTCAGTCTGAATACATTTTGAAAGTATCTTGGGTAGAGTTTTTTTTTTTTTTTCCTTTTATCCAAGTGTGGTTGCAGGAGGTTCTTGTTTTTTCCTTTAGATGTAACTTTTTTACAGTAAAGTGTACCATCAAAGGTTTAACATTCTTAATTCTGCCTTTTAATACACTTTTCTTCATTATTTTGCCTCACACCCCCTTCCCCCCACAAAAAAATGACAAACAATCCTCCCTTTCTCTCCACAGCTTTATTTCCTTAAAAATCTCAGCTTTCTCTCCTAGGAAAAGGAGATGGATTTTGTTAAGCTGTCATGATTAGCCCTATCCTTGATTATTCCTTTTCTCTGATAGTAATCTATTTCAATCTGTACTCATTTAAAGCTAAACAATAAGTATTCCTAAATCATTTCATGCAAGTAAATGATAGTCCTTAATAGGGATGTCAACTCCTTGAGGACAGAGCTCAGATTTCCATTTTGTACTCCTTAAGATGTTCAACAAATATATGATGTGTGTCTAATTCTGTGAAGGATTCAAGAAGGTAGAAACGGTCTAGAAAAGTGTCTTTGAGTTTAATTAATGTTTGAGTAAATAGTAGTCACGCATCTGGATCCTTTATGTGAAAAGGGGAAGTCACTCCAGTTTTAATAACCATTCAACTCCTCATATGAAATGGATTAATTTTTTATTTTAACCCATTTGCTTTTGGAAATACTGTAACTGAATGTTTGCGTCCTCTCAGATTTCCTATGTTGAAACCTTATCCCCAGTGTGATGGTATTAGGAGGTGGGGCCTTTGGGAGGTGACTAGGTCTTGAGGGTGAGGCCCTCATGAATGGGATTAGTGCCATAAAAGAGACCGAAGAGAGCTCCCTCATCCCTTCCACCATGTGAGGAGGCTGTGAGGAGACTTCCTTCCGTGAACCAGAAAGTGGGCTCTCACCAGACACCACATCTGCGCCTTGATCTTAGACTTCCCAGTCTCCAGAACTGTGAGAAATAAATTTCTGTTGTTTATAAGCCACCCAGTCTATAATATTTTGTCATAGCAGCCCAAACGGACTAAGACAGGAAAAGGAGCATGTTTAATCAAATGTGGTTAGAAAATGCCGCTGATGATGAGCAGATTTGACTTCCTGGTTGGTATCAAAGGAGGAGGAGGGTTAGTAGAAAAGGTAAAGCTTAGAATATCTTTAAGATATCTTGGTCTCTCTTGTAGTGCCTCATTTTTTTTTAGAAATCTTTTTTTTTTTTTTTGGTCAGGAAGATCAGCCCTGAGCTAACATCCACTGCCAATCCTCTTTTTTTTTTTTGGCTGAGGAAGACTGGCCCTGGGCTAACATCCATGCCCATCTTCCTCCACTTTATATGTGACGCTGCCACAGCATGGCTTGACAGGCAGTGCGCTGGTGCGCACCTGGGATCCAAACCTGTGAACCCTGTGCCACCAAAGCAGAGCACGCGCACTTAACTGCTTGCGCCACTGGGCCGGCCTCTTGTAGTGCCTCTTAATGCAAAAGAGATTTCGTTTTCAGAAACTTTGAAGAACCTGTTATAATCTAGCAATATTATAAACTTGTGATGGGATTATCAATGTATGAAAAGCTCTGTCAGTGTTACTTAGAGTTCTTACTGCTTGAGGTTGGAGAGCCCCGACATTTAAGTTTTACAGGGTAGCATGTCGCACTTTGACACTTGAAAAATTGAGAAAGGGACATGTGCTTTTACAGAGAGAGTTTTATATCCTTTTTTTTTTTTTTTTTTTTTTTTTTTTTTTGGTGAGGAGATCAGCCCTGTGCTAACATTTGCCAATTCTCCTCTTTTTTCTTGCTGAGGAAGACTGGCCCTGGGCTAACATCCGTGCCCATCTTCCTCCACTTTATATGGGATGCCGCCACAGCATGGCTGCCAAGCAGTGCGTTGGTGCGCGCCTAGGATCCGAACCGGCAAACCCCGGGCCGCCGCAGGGGAGCGTGTGAACTTAACTGCTTGTGCCACTGGACCGGCCCCCGAGAGTTTTATATCCTTGTGTGCCTAGGCCTGCTATTGTCTTTTTATACCTCTAGTCTTTAGCCTTGACCTTGACTATCTGGGAATGGATCTGAAACCAGAAAGTTCTGGAGGGAAACCATGGAGTCGTAAGCTGTTCCTGTTACCGCCCAAAAAGGGGGTTTGTCTGCCTGCTGCAAGACATGCCCGATAGTCAAGAGGCAAGGGATAGGAGAGAAAGAACTTTTTATTACAGCTTGCTAGCAAGAAGGAAGATGGCCGACTAATGTCTGAAAGAACCATTGTAAGGGGGCATGAAATCTTACAGCAGTTATATAGGCCAGTGGGTTATAGGGGAGGGGGATAGGAATGTTGACCTTATGGTGTTACAGACTGGGAGTCGCCACACCAGATCTTTCAGTTTTCATTGATGATGGCTGTCAGCATAGACTCTGTTCGGGGGTCATCACATTCCTAAGGAACTCAAAGGAACAACGTTATCATCTTATCGCAGCTGGGAGGTACGTGCATAAGCAGGGGTCGTAAAATTTACAGAGCAGTTAGATCTCCTGGAGGGTGCGTATCCAGCTGGGTTAGTTTGACAGAGGTCATTCAAAGTTATAGTAGGGCTTCTTTTCTACAGTATGGCTTCCCTCATGTCGACCTTGTCTTGAGCTGGTATCATTCCAAGATGTTTGCCTTGTAAAATTAGTAGCCATATTCATTCATTCTAGAATGTTTATTAATTTTGTGCCAGGCACTGTGAAAGGTTCTGGGAATAAATATAAGAAAGAGCTCAAGTTCCTGGCCTTGAGTTGCTCACAGAGGTGTAGACAGATATTTAAAAAGGTAAATTGTATTGCAGCACTGTAAATGCTGTCTTTAAGAGACATGTGAACAGTTTGCATGTATTATTGTACAGCCCTTTATGATTTGTACATCTCATTTGCTCATGAAAACAATCTTGTGAAATAGGTGGTATTAATATCATCGTTCTACAAAAGAAGAAATTGAGAATAGAGAAGTACCCTAGATTTTATTATTGATAAGTGCCAGATTTAAACTCCTGTCTTCTGACTGTAAATCTTATGATCTTTGCACCTATACCAGTCCTCTTCTTAATAATTACCTTCCTCCTTTCCATAACTGGGGAATTTCTCTGATACAAAGGATTGTGGGGCTTGTATCTCACTCACTGCTATTCTACCACAGGCATGTGTTTGATCCTGTTCTGGGATCATAAAAATCTTCAACGAAAGTATATACTGGTTTTATAATTTTAAAAAGTTTATCTGAAAAGTTTAGCATTTGTGTGCACAAACCAATTAGACTATTAGACAGTCTGAAAATACTGAGGAAAAATACAAATTATGTGACTTGTATTTATAAACATGCCAGGCAAATAGTTCTGGATCATTGAATTAAGGATGATAAACATACCAGTTTCAGAACTGGTTGAATCACCACATTCATAAATGTGTATTTGACAGAGCTAGCTCTGTGTAAATAAAGCATCAGAGGCGGCGGCCTAGAGAAGCTGAGAGAGCCTGCGCGAAGCTAAATGGGAACATGGCCTCTGGAGTTGGGTCGATTCAAATCTCAGCCGTCACACACTGCTGCGTGGCCTGGAGCTTCTCTATGGAAAATGAACCATTGTTGGACCTGCCTCACAGTTGGTACCTGTTACGGTGATTCACCGGGGAGGAGTGCCTGGCATGATGGTGCTTGGTAAATGTGTGGACGCGCCCCTTCTCCTCTGTGATCAGCACGTTAAGACAGACTTTGGCTGCCATTTTGTAAAATCTGGCCAACAATTCATCTTGAATGCCATGATTATTAAAATGGAGTCTTTATTAAAAGTAATAAACATTTTTAAGTAGTAGAATAAACTACCTGTAGATGATTTTTACAGTTCTTTATTAATATGTTGTTTATATAGTATTTCAGAGCTCATTTAGTATTTTAATAGTTTAATAAATGAATAATAAATTAAAAATAAATCTTTGTTCATTGTGTCTTAAATTTTACCAACAAACTACCCTTAGTAGCAGAGAAAAGTAAATATTCTGAGGAGAATAATGTAGAGAGGAGGCGTGTGTGGGGGAGGAATAGCTCAAAATTGCAAGTAGGAAATTTTTTGAAGGCCAACATTGTATCTGTAAAAATCACATCAATTTTCCATTTTTCTCCTTAAAAAACTTGCATTCCTACCAATATAATGTTTTAAATGTCTTGCCATTATGAAAATGATGGTTCCGGAAGATATGCTTTGTTCACCCATGACTTCTAGTATGCCCAGCACGCTCCTCATACCCTTTATCCACCTAGATCATGTGAGAATCACCCACTCACTGCAGCAACACAACAAACTGATGAAAGAGATTTAGTATTTAGTTCATAGTAGAGGAATTGAGGCCTGAACATTTGTAACTTCCCCAAGGTTACACAGCTGCTAAGGAGGAGAACTGGGAGGTTCTTCCAGGGGGTGTTCCAAATTCCCAAATCCAGTCTTATGTCACTCCTGCTGTAACCAGATAATATTTATTAGGAAGAAGAAGATAGTATATAATGAATTGTGCTGGGTGCAAGTTGATAATAAATGGAATTGTAAGAAGTTCTCTACCCTCAAGCGGTTTGTAACTTGATTGGTCTGACAAGATGCTAACATGGGGGGAAAGGTGAATAACAATAAAAAAGCCAACAAGGCAAGAAATGTTACAAGGCAGCTGGTAATTGATTTCCATGTCAGTGATAGAGAGAAAAGTTACTCGGAGTTCTGAGAAGGAAGCAACCCAGATTGGGCTAAAGAATATGGGAGGGATTTGTGGAGGAAAAGAGACCTGATTTTACAGCAGTTAGTATTTCTCTACCCTTTTCCTCTGGTCTTTTGTTTATTGCTAATAATGGCTGAAAACAAGATCTAATTACAAGTTTAAGTCTTTTTTGGCTTCTTTGTTGTTTGGAAGGTATTTATATTTTTATAGTTTACCCCAAAATAAATAATTTGATAATTGCCCATTCAAATTTCTCTTGTTTTCCATCCTTGATAGTATTAAGAAAATGATTTGATACTGACCCTTAGAAGAATTTTATTGGATTTGCAAGGCTCCTTTTTGATCTCTCATTTAGCACATTACTCATTCTCTTAAAAAAGAATTTGGCAAGATTTCCGTAATAGTGTCTTGTTGACAGTTGGGCTTAAGCATAAAAAGGAAATGGTTATGATGGAAGAGAATGGGGTTTAAATGTTGATGGGGTTAAGACCAGGGACAAGAGACCCAGAGGAGGCTGAAGACAAGAAGAGACACAGTGTCCTATTGGAGTTGACATGTGAGCACAGGGAAGAAACCAGGGCAGTCACACAGTGTCAGCCACACAGCTCTGTACCTCCTTTAGTGATATACTTTTAGGACTGGAAGGGATTTCAAAGATGATTTGCTCAGACCTCCTTCATTTTACAGTTGAAGAAATAGCCCAAAGAGACTAAATAACTTGTTCAAGGTCAAGTGACAGAGCTGGATGAAAACCTGCATTCCCAGAGTCATAACCCTGCATTTCTGCTACCTCCCCTGAGATCTAAGCGTGCAAAACTCTGACTAGTAGGAATGTTCTTAAATGTCTTAGATAAGGACACTTTGCTGCTGTTGTTCTTTCTAATACATCGAAGTGGTTTGGAGATGGTGAGATTACTTTATCTCATGAAAGAAGGGACGTTGTGTTTTCTGTCAACATACAGCACATCGGCGTTTCTCAGCCATTTGTCAAGTGTGCCCTCTCTGATGTTTTCTCTCCACCTCTGGGTAACCCCGGCAGCCAAGAACAGAGATATTGCGCTTTATTTTTTGTGGTTTGTTTTACAAAAATAATAGATACACTGGTTGTCCTTTTACAAACTACACAGGGATATTGATGGAGAAGCACTTCTGTTTGAGCTCAATAAGTTGATACAAATCATTACGATTATATTATTAAGTAGATAGCATTTTATAGCTGTGTGCCTGCCATTGGGTTTGGTGCTGTGTGAGATACGAAAGGTGTAGTTCATTCCCCCTCCTGTTGGAATTTGCAAGTCAGTTGGAGAGGCCAGTTGTATGCACGTGCAACCTCAAATGCACCATGGCTCACATGGAACCCTTGCCTCCCACCAGCTCTCATCCCCACTACACCTGTTCCTCCTCTGTCAGTAAGTGGCCCCACTGTCTGTTAGTCACTCATACTAGAAATACGGAAAAACCTATCAATCTTCCTTGATTTTCTTCCTCTTCTTCACTCCCCCATCCAGTCTGGTAGAAATTCCCTCTAACACACCCCCTGTTCCCCAGCTGAACTGCCAGCAGACTCCTGTTCATACTTTAAGACTGCTAGCACTGCTTCTTCAGGGAAGTCTTGTTGACATCTTCCTAGAAAGCGTCAAGTGCTCCTTCTTCAGTGCAGATGTAGCTGGCAGTAAAATTCTCTATTAAAAATAATCAGCTATAGTTCCTGGAAGATCAGGGAACTTAGCTTATTTCTCTTTGTAAACCTAGTACAAGGCACATTAGATCCTCAGTTTTTAAATCAATACATTTTAAAATCAATTGTTTTTAAATCAGTGCACTGAGTGGGAGAATTTTTAGTTGAATTTGCAGTACTTATGAAGTATCCAGTGAAGTGAGGTTGTAAAGGTAAGCAGAGGCCAGATCTTGAAAAACCTAAATGCTACAGAAGGAAATGAGTAATTGCAGCTGGGCACATAGGTCCGTGAGACTTCCCTGTAGGCAGATATCACGTGACCATGTTCTGGCAAGTGGAAACAGAAGTGCTAGGTGCAGCTTCCAAGAAGTCTCCTAAAGGAGGGGCATATCTTTTCCTTTCTCTCCTTTCTGCTGGCTGGAATGAAATCTAAGTGACTGGGGCTCCCAGAGCCATCTGAATGTAGCAGGGCTACATTCCACAAACATCCTAGGGTTTGTGGAAGAGGAAGCTGGAAGAAGCCTTGGCAGTAAGGAGGGCATTCCAGGAAGAGGAATAGAATGAAAGGACACAGTTAAAGGCCAGATAGAAGAGGATGACCTGGCAAAGGATACTGAAAAGGAGTCACCCAGAGTAATGGGAGGAAAACCAAGAAAGTGGTTCAACAAGGAGGAACTGGACAACCGCTACCAATTGAGTAAGGGAGAGATCAGGAAAGCGTCACTGGATATGACAACATGAAGGCCTTGGTTAGTCCACTGAAATGGTGAGGGCAGAAGTGATATTGGAGTGGGAGGTGACTCTGTAAAGATATTTGTACTTGAAAGGGACAGAGAATTTAGAGTAGAGGGACTAGCTGGAGGGGGGTGTGGAGTGACGGGAAGGTTTTCCTGAGATACTGGAATATGTTTATATGCTGATGGGAATAATCGTATTCAGAGGAAAAGAGAAAGGAGGCAAGGTCTTGAGAAGATGAGTTGATGAGATCCAGAGCAAATGGACAAAGATGGGATGTTTGCAAGAAGGGACACTTCCTCCATAGTAAAGGGAGTGAAGAAGAAAATGGGGCGTATGTGTGGGTAGGTTTATAGATTTGGGATGCAGACATGAGGGATCTTCTATCTAAAGCCTTCCATTTTCTCCTGAAATATTTACCAAGATCGTCAGCTGGACAGCAGGTAGTAAGGTCATCATTCCCCATATCGTGTCAGTCTCTTCTGTTTTAGCTTGTGTTCTTCTGTGCTGTGAGAAGAGTCTTTCCCAAGTTTTGGATACATCATGTAGCTGCCTTAAAATCCTTCAGTGCCCCCACTTCCCATGGCATACAAGGCACATCACAGAGGGCCCAGCTTCCTTTCGCAGCCCCATTACTCTCCAGTCATTACTGTCTGTGCTCCAACCAAAGCCAACTACACAGTTGCTCTCAAATAACTCGCCCTTGCTGCTTCTCAACCTTTGAGCATGCTCTTCTGGCCCTGTCTCTTTCTTCCTACCTGGTGAACTCGTTCTCCAAGACCCAATTCTCATATTGCATCCTTTTAAATCTTTTTGATTTCCCTCCTCCTTCCACAGGCCAGGAACTATAGCTTTTATTTATATATCTATATAACTATCCTTATATTGTAGCTTGTTCATCTGGATTGAGTACAGTGTCTGTGTATGTGGCAGGCACTGAGTGAATGGATGAATTTTCATTGCTTAACCTGCTCCTTTAGCAATTCTTAATGAAATTAAAAAGAAATGAAATGAAAATCATATACTCTTAGTATTTGATCCAAAGAAAACATTGTTTCTTTTTCTTTTATTTTTTTTCCTAGGTGGTTCTGGAATGGAGCCGGGATCAATACCACGTTTTATTTGATTCCTACAGAGACAATATTGCTGGAAAGTCCTTTCAGAATCGGTGAGAAGAGTCACATTTGGAGAGTAGCTTATTTGGATTTAAATGATGAGTCATGAAATAACCTATGCTTTAAATATGACATTTGAAGGGGTCTTTCCAAATTGTAGATATGGTTTAACTTGTTTAAGGCCACGCCCATCTGAAGGAACCTTGTAGCCTATCCTCACGTTTTACGGAAGAAAAATCTGGTTCCCTAAGAGTAATCCTGCCTTGCAGTTTATTGAGTACTTTAAGTTACATGATCTCATTTTATTCTTGCCCCAGTTCTGTGAGATAAAGGTAATTCCATCCCTCTGTAGGATAAGGAAACCAGGACGCTACTCTACAGCCAGTTCTGAGCCCTGGTCAGTATTCTTCTGTTGACTTCACTCTGTTAGCCAGGCCATTCCCATGGTAGCCACCAGAACAGGACCACCACCTGCCCCTGTGGTCACCATATCTTGCTGCCTCACTGTGAGGAGGAGCAAACAACCTCACAGATTGGGTCTTTTTCTCCTTAAGGCCAAGCTTCTTGGTGCAGCCACTCTTGAATACTGCCTTCAACCTTTCTTTTCCTTGGAGATTTTTTTTCCCCTCACAAGACAGACCTCAGAGTGGAAGCAATCTTTTCCAGCATCTTCCTTTCCTTCCTACAGCTAAAATGAATCACACAGGCTCTTTTTGGTTTTTGTCTATAAAACTACTTATATTGTTTTATATCATAAAAGCAATATATGTGTGTGGTTGAAAACATTTCAAGCAATATGTAAAAATAAAAATAAAGCCTATCTCTGTTCCATTCTGAATTTCCCCTGACCCAGAGGAACCACTGTTAATGAATTTTTGTTTTGGATTCTTCTGGTGATCATCATTCTAACTTTCAAAAATAAACAAGAATTCTCTCCTTTTTGATTTATTCACTTTGTACAGTATCTATTGACTCTTCTTTCCATTGTAATGGCACACAGCTTATCACTACAGGGCAAGGAGCAGGAGGTGACCAAAGCAAATGTGGGGTAGCTAACAAGGTAGTTAACCTCACAAAAGACCTTGGTCTAAATGTCAGAGGCCATAACTGGAAACCTGTCTTGATCCGGACTGTCCATTTTTCCCTGAGGAGAGGTCCCATAAATCCTTCCCTTTACTCTCCCTGAATCAGAAAACCTAATGAAACTACAAGCAATAATTGGTGTCAATTGGCGCACCTTGACAGTGTTGTGAGAACCTCTAGACTGTACCACCAATTCCTCTGGAGCCCTTGTCCCCCACTTAGAAGCACTTCTTTGTCCCTCCGTTCACTCGTTATGAGTGCCTGTGTGGTTTCTATTAAATAAGTAGTTTTTAAAATAACTGTGCTAATTAGGTGTATGCAGTGAAGAAGGGCTTTGGGATTCCTTGAGTTGACCTAAAGCTTTACTCTTTGCTTTGGTCCTTAAAGTGCCCCGCGTATGAATGAATCCCTGAATTTGCTTTTTCAAAGAAGATTGAATCTTTGAGCCTTACTCTATTTTAGACACTGAGGTATGATTATCTGCTGTAAAGAATTTTATGCTCTAGTAGGAGAGAGAGCTTGTAAGCAAGGAGCTAGAGAAGTAGGGAAACTCTGGATCTTTCTCTTAGAATCTCTTAAAACAGTTTTCAAAGACCCTGGGGTCTGTGAAATCAGAACTATTCTTATCACAATACTAAGGTGTTATTTGCCTTTTTTTTGGTGAGGAAGATTGGTCCTGGGCTAACATCTGTTGCCAATCTTCCTCTTTTTTTTTTTTTTTGCTTGCGGAAGATGGTCCCTGAGCTAACATCTGTGCCAATTCCTATGCTTTGTATATGGGACGCCGCCAGAGCATGGCTTGATGAGGGGTGCATAGGTCCATGCCTGGGATCTGAACCCGTGAACCCCCGGCTGCCGAAGTGAGCACACGAACTTAACCACTAGGCCACCGGGGTGGCCCTTATTTGCCTTTTTTACTGTTGACATTTGCACTGATGATGTAAAAGCAGTGGTGGGTAAAATTGGTACACCTTAGCATGAATCGTTGTATTCTTCACCACCACATATTTGCAGGGGAGGAAGAAAAACCTAGTTTCCCTTAAAAATGTTCATGATGAGCAGTAAAAATTATTAATTTGATTATATCTTGACCCTTTGAGTATACATCTTTTTAATGTTCTGTGGATGAAAAGGTAAGCACCCATAAAGCACCTGACTGCATGGGGATTGTCTTGAGGAAAAGCTCTTGTGATTGTTTCACTTGCAGCCTGAGCTAGCTGTTCTGTTTTGTGGAGCACCATTGTTAGAACTTGAAAGGACAGATGGCAGTGTGATTACTCAGACTTAGTTATTTGGTAGGCATTTTCTTATTGTGAAATTTTTGTTGTACATTATTGTTTATCAGTCACCATATAAGTGCATCCCTCCACCCCCCACCCCCCTAGCCCCTGGTAACCACCAAACAGTTGTATCTGTTCGTGTATTGGTTTATCTTCCATGTATTGGCAGGCATTTTCTTTTTTTTTTGCTGAGGAAGACTAGCCCTGGGCTAACATCCATGTCCATCTTTCTCCACTTTATATGGGATGCCACCACAGCATGGCTTGACAAGCAGTGCGTTGGTGCGCGCCTGGGATCCGAACCGGCAAACCCCAGGCCACCGCAGCGGAGCGTGCGCACTTAACTGCATGCGCCACCGGGCCGGCCCGGCAGGCATTTTCTTGACAGTGAACAAAGCGATCCTGTTCCTTAAAGGAAAACAAATAATAGTATTTGTTGCCAATGATAAAATTTGAGCTTTCAAGTGAAAATCAGAATTTTAGAAAACTTGTTTCCACCACTGGGAGCTTAAACAGCTTCACAATATTGTAAAGATTTCTCTGATTAGATTTATGGCATTATGCAAAAAGTCACGTTCGTTAATGTGTGCGGGAAGAGGGAGAATCCGCCTCTGCCCTTTCTCTTAAGGTTCTTATGGCTAGCCAAATAATTAACAAGACAGGTTAGCAGGAAATATAATACCAAGTTTAATAACATGTATACATGGGAGAAACCAGGGACACTGAGTTTCTCAACACAATGGCAGAGATTGTTGTCTTAAATACTATCTTCAGCTAAAGACAAAGGAAGATGTTGGGGGTGGGTGGTGTTTTGGGATTTCAGAGGGGAAGAAGACAATTTACATGGAGAGGGAAATGTAAATGTTTGTCAGAGAATGCTTTGCAGAGCCACTTATAGATAATGTGGCCGGAGAGACAGGAATTATAGTAATCAAGAATATGTACATTTAAGTCTTCTTCCGTACTGATAAGAGTTTCCAGAGACAAGGCCATCCCACGCCCCCCATCCACCCCACCCCCGCCTCCCAGCACACAGAGGGAGATACCTTAACAAATGTAAATATTTGGTAAACAGAACTTTGAAAAGAATGGGCTTAGTGAGGACCCTGCCAGTCTGTCCATACCCAGAGTTAAATTCCTTTAGGCAGTTAGTGGGGGAGGTCGAATGTCCATCAGAGAAAATAAGGTAAAGAGACATATTTCAGGGTGGCCAAATTTTGATCTCCCACAATGTTATATAAGAATATTAAGGAAATGTGTCACCATTTCGCAGCTCTCTGTAACTCAGTAAGCTGTTATTTTCCAGATAACCAATACCTTAATGTTACAGAATCTTACATAGGTAAAAGAGCCATTCACAGCAAGAAAGACCAATGGATTTTAATGTAAAAGCACAGAAAGTTCATTAATGTGGTTTCAGATTCCACATTGCAACTAATTTTTAAGAAATTACCACTTATTTTGGTGTAGAATCAAAGAAGAATATCCACTATTATTTGAAAAGGCTATTAAAGGCTCCTCCCCTTTCCAACTACATATCTCTTGTGAGCCTGGTTTTCCTCGTACACTACAACCAAAACCATATATGGGAACAGATTGAATACAGAAGATGTGAGATGCTTGCTTTCTTCTACTATGTCATTAAAGAGATTTGCAGAAATGTAAAACAATGCCTCTCTTCTCACTACATTTTTTTGTTGTTTTGGAAAATATTATTTTCATTAAAAAAAGTATTCATGTGAAGGCCTTTATTTTTGTTTTAAAATGAATTAAATATTGTTAAATGTCTGTTTTATTTTCGAATATAGCAAATGTGGATAGTTATAACTTATAAACAAAAGTTTTTTGGGGTCCTTAGTAATGTTTAAGAGAGTGAAGTGTTCAGAGACCAAAAAGTTTGAGAACTGTTTCCTTACTGTAGCAGTTCTCAAATGAATGTGCAGCAGAATCCCATGGAGGGCTTGAGAAAATACTGTTTCTCCCCACCCCCAGAGTGGTCTGAGTCTGTGGGTCTCAGAGGGGTTCAGAGAATTTTCATTTCCAACAAGTTGACTGGTGATACTGAAACTGCTGGTCCGGTGACCACACTTTGAGTTCTACTGCATTAACAGATTCTTTTTTTTTTTTTTTTTTTTTTTGGTGAGGAAGATCAGCCCTGAGCTAACATCCATGCTAATCCTCTTCTTTTTGCTGAGGAAGACCGGTTCTGAGCTAACATCTATTGCCAATCCTCCTCCTTTTTTTCCCCAAAGCCCCAGTAGATAGTTGCATGTCATAGTTGCGCATCCTTCTAGTTGCTGTATGCGGGACGCTGCCTCAGCATGGCTGGAGAAGTGGTGTGCCGGTGTGCACCCGGGATCCAAACTCGGGCTGCCAGTAGCGGAGCACGGGCACTTAACTGCTAAGCCATGGGGCCGGCCCCAACATTAACAGATTCTTAAAGAAATATAATTTTCCTACTTCCCTAATTTTCATTTTAGCAATGCTGATTTTCTATTTTTTTTTTTTTGTGAGGAAGATCAGCCCTGAGCTAACATCCATGCTAATCCTCCCCTTTTTTTTTTTGCTGAGGAAGACTGGCTCTGAGCTAACATCTATTGCCAATCCTCCTCCTTTTTTTTCCCCCCCCCAAAGCCCCAGTAGATAGTTGTATGTCGTAGTTGCACATCCTTCTAGTTGCTGTATGTGGGACGCGGCCTCAGCATGGCCGGAGAAGCGGTGCGTCGGTGCGCGCCCGGGATCCAAACCCGGGCCTCCAGTAGCAGAGCACGCGCACTTAACCGCTAAGCCACGGGGCCGGCCCGCAATGCTGATTTTCTTAAGCTCAAAGTGGATTATATTTTTTTTTACTCAGAGATTTATTGAGTACCTACTCAACCTGCTGTGCCTTATGCTGTGCTAGGTGCCCATGGTGCACAGTTGTGTAAATCCCTGCCCTGAAGAAGCTTCAAAACTTTAGAAGGCAAGTTAGCTTAGGAAACCACATATTGAGGTCAGCAGTTTTAATCACTCCTGTTCTCTTTCTGAAGAATTTTTTTGTATGTGTTAAATATTTCTCCTCTTAATTTTAAATTTCATTAAAATATAGTTTGATTTTTATGTAGTAATATGTCAAAATTGCCAAATTTTGATAATGACAAGTAAATGGATCATATATAACATATCACATGTTCTAATATATTGTAAAATCCTGTAATGTTTATGGGAAGTTTTCATTGTTTTGCTAGTTTTTCTGCAAGTCTTTTTAATGTTGTTTGCCCTGAGTGAAATAAAAAATCCCATTCTCTATGTCAGTAGTGAGTGAATATGTAAATTATTTATTGCTACCAGATGTGAGGCGTTAGGTCAGTCTGGGGCTCCATTTTGTCATCTCTAAAATGTAGCTACTAGATATAGTGTAAAATCTCTTCTAACTCTTTGGTTCTAAGATACTATTTAAATTCTAAGTTTTCTTACCTACTTTATAGAATGTAGAACCAAGTGGACTATTAAATGCCTTTATAGTCACTTAACTGATTAAAATAAAAGTTGTGTCACTGTCACCGTGGCTTTGGTTCTGAGTCATAGGTGACTTATTTAGTCTTCAGCTCTAAGATAAAGGCTTTCTTCTCATCTGGGAACTAAGATAGTGGTCTCGTGGTTAGAACGAAAGACTCGAACTCACTGTGACCATGTCTAAGAGTAGAAAAACAACTGACTCATTGACCTGGAGCAGATCACACGATCTCCTTTGGGTCGTCAGTTTAACACCAGAGAGTTAAATTGATCGTGTAATACAGTCTTATTAGAAGAGCCAGGACATGAATGCATTTATATACTTAACATTGTTTTCCTTAATTGAATGTGTATGGATATCTCTTGGTTCTATCAAAAAATCTTTAATAGCAGATGCTTACTTTTACAGGAAAGCTTTGGAATGTGCAATTCTTTTTCTTCCCCTTTTTGAAAACCTTTTCTTTTTAAAATGTCACTTAAGCAGTTTTTATTTATTTATTTATTTATTTATTTACTTATTTTTTTTATTTTTTTATTTATTTTTGTGTGTGTGTGAGGAAGATCAGCCCTGAGCTAACATCCATGCTAATCCTCCTCTTTTTGCTGAGGAAGACCAGCTCTGAGCTAACATCTATTGCCAATCCTCCTCCTTTTTTTCCCCCCCAAAGCCCCAGTAGATAGTTATACATCACAGTTGCACATCCTTCAAGTTGCTGTAGGTGGGACGCGGCCTCAGCATGGCCGGAGAAGCGGTGCGTTGGTGCGTGCCCGGTATCCGAACCTGGGCCGCCAGCAGCGGAGCGCGCGCACTTAACCGCTAAGCCACGGGGCTGGCCCACTTAAGCAGTTTTTAAAAATTTTTTTTTAGTCTAAGCATAGACTACCTGAGAATTTGGGAGTGAGGTGGATAATTTACATGTGGGTAACGTGAGGCATTTTTTTAAATGGAAAAGACTGATGTGTATATGTTGAGGGATTGAACTAATAATAGTTATTTAGCCAACAAGTATATATTAAACCCCACTCATGAACCAGGCACTGTTCCCAGGTATGTAGTGATGAACAAGAGGAACTCATTGACCTCATACAGAACTGGCATTCTAGTGGGGAAAGCTTTATTTATTTATTTATTTTAAACTTAAAAATGTGAACTATAACATACATATAAATCAGCAGTTCCCAAAGTGAGTTTCCAGAACAGTAGCGTCAGCATTACTTGGCAACTTGTTAGAAATGCAAATTCTGGGGCCCCACTCCTAATGAACCAGAAACTCTGAGAATGGAGCCTAGCAATCTGTTTACCAAGTCCTGCAGGTGACTCTGATGCCTGCTAATGTTTCAGAACCATTGATATAGATAAATGCAGAAAAAACCTAGATGAGGAATCTTGTGCATACTGTTACAGTGGGAGAGAGAGCCTGAAGATATAGGCAAGAGAGGAAATAATTAATGAAGCAGGGCACAGAATGCATGATACCACATCTGCCCTGGAGGTACTCCATCTAGTGGAAGATAGTCATGGATAAAAGTAGTACAACGCAGTGTGCTAAGGATTCCTTAGAGTACAAAGTACAGTGAAGCTGCATGTTAACAGTACATTCTCTCTGTAGGAGGTGAGGGAAGAGGGCGATTGGGGAAGGAGGAAGTGGTTAAAAGAAGAATGCAAGGAAGAATATTCTAGGCAGAGGGAGAAGCATGTTCAGAGGCACAGAAGCCTGCAAATTCTTATCCTGTTTGGGTAAGGGTGCACAATTAGAGTGTTTAGAGCATGAGGTGCAGATTATGAAGGAGTTTAGATTTTATTCTGCAGGCAGGGCTGAACCTTGACAGGAGGGTTGGTAGCTTCTCAGCTATCACACATGCCTGAGTATGAGGTGATTCCTCGTTTTCCCATGAAGCTCTGGGTCCCCTGGTACCTCTTTGACCCTCCTTTCTTCTTATGCTCTTTCCTTTGCTTTCATTGTCTCTGTCACACTGGCCTCTAGTTCCATGACCATGTCATATGGGTGTCTGCCTCAGGGCATTTGCACATGGTGTTCCCTTTCTCTGGACCATTTGCCCCCCAGTTACCCACATGGCTTGCTTCCTCACTTCCTTTACATCTTTGCTGAAATGCTGACTTCCGATGAGACCATCTCTGATCTCCCTATGTAAAACTGATCTCCGCATGGACACACTTGGCATCCTCACTTTCTGCTTTATTTTCTTCATAACATTTAATGTCGTCTGACTTTATTTATTTGGTTTATTTCCTGTCTTCACCTTTCTAGAATGTAAGCTCCACAAAGGCACAGATCTGGGCTTTGTTTTATTTACTGCTGAGTCCCCAGCCCCTAGAACAATGCCTAGCATATACCAAGTGCTCAATAAATATTTATTCAACCAGTGGATAAACACTTCTTCTGTCCAGTCATCTCACTTACTTTTAAGCTTAAAGTTGTTGTCACTTCTACTATTTACTTTTTTCCTTTCATAATTTGAAAGATTTATCCACCAAAACTGCATGTATTTTCCCATGAGATAATTAACCCTGCACTGAGTAATACGATTGCAGCCAAAAGCAAAGACGTGATGCTCGGGTTAGTCTTTGGAGTCCTTCACCTGCTGCGGGCCTGATCCTGTGCTAGCCTATGAGGGAGAGAAGAGGGGGGTAAGCTTTGGTCCCTGGCCCAAAAAAAAAAACTGTACCATTTCTTGGAAAAGACCAGACTTGAAACAGAATCATCCAAAGTATATGTCATATGTCACTATAAACTCCTGTGATAGGTCCAGAGCAGGCCCTGAAAGATGGGTAGGGTTTTGGTAAGTTGATGAAAGAAAGGGGAAGAAAGCTTTCAGCTGAGATAAAACATGAACAAAAGCACTAAGATGAGGCTTAGACAGGATGCTTGAGAATTAAAAACCTGCCTGACTCTTTATTTTGAAGATAAGATAATAAGGAAAAAATCGAGCAGGTTCGGGAAGGTCTTCTGTGCTAGTGTCTCATATAAATCATTGACTCATTCAACAAATACTTAACTGAGCTCCTGTGTGCCAGGCATTCTAATCGGTCGGGTACTTCAGGGAACAAAACAGGAAAGTTTCCTGCCTTCTTGGAGCTTACATTCTGGGGAGGGACACACATAATTACCAGTGTAGGTAACAAGTTAATTATTTCATATGTTAGAAAGGTGAAAAGTGCTGTGAAAAAAAAGGAAAAGCAGAGCAGGGCGCGGAGGATTGGGAGAGGCTGGGCTTGGGGGCAGCAGGGAACAGAAAGCTGCAGCGTTATATACGGCTAGGTCTTCACCGTGCACTGTTGGATAACTCTTTGTTGGTGATTTTGTTGAGCTTCTAATTTCTTTCCTACGTTTGACTGCATTTGCATCCCGCCTCCCTCATTTGCTAAACTAAGAATGTAGCAGTTTAAACTGAGCTTCCAAGAACTCCCTGACAATCTTGAAAGTGGAGCGATAGCAGCCTCTTTACAGGGTGGTTGTGAGGATCAAGTGATGCAAAGTGCGTGAAGTGACTAGCATAATGCAACTCACAGAAAAGGTTCTCAATAAATGTTAGTCCCCCAGCTCTAGTTTGAAAACATGCAATTCTGTGATATACATCATGGCTGGGTTCCCTTTTCACTGATTTTTTCATAACCTCTAAGTTTAAACTCTTATACTCTTATTTCCAAATATATTGGAAAAATGCAAATAAGCTGGAGGACTTGTGGGTTTACCCTAGGCTCTGTCTGCCCATGCCCATTGACGTGGTTTACACCTGGGTGAATGGCACAGATCTTGAACTACTGAAGGAACTACAGCAAGTCAGAGAGCAGATGGAGGAGGAGCAGAAAGCAATGAGGTAAGACTGATTTTTTTAAATAACAAAACAAAAAGTTGTATGAGTACAAGTAGCAGTACATTTCAGAAGGGTAAGGTGATGTTCACAATGCTGTCCAAGCAAAAATCTTCATCTCCAATTCATGCCATTACCGGATTTTGACAGTCATGAGTCCAGCCCTTGTTTCTTGATGCTTAAGGAGGATTCAGCGACTTGGGTGAGATCCTTGGCCTCTCCTCCTTAGATACCATTTTATGACGGTGGCGCTCTAGTGGTGCCTTGCTCTCCCAGGGGCTCCTCCTCAAGGTGGAGGAGCCTCCCAAAGGAACCCTAGGTTTCCCACTCACCCAACCTGAGTCCCAGCTGTGATATCATGAAATGAAGTTTTATTATGCAAAATAGCTTCACTGTAAGACCCCATTATTCCCTTGAAAAATAAAACAGGCCTTACAGACTTAACTTTTTCCATTTGATAAAGGCAGTAAAAAGTGTATTCCCTTTATGTCTTTTAATATCAAGTAATACACTATGGAACTAGAAATCTTGGTAATTTTTTTTAATAGGGAATTTTGATCATTTTATTGACTTTATCTGGGAAAGGTGCAGTGAGCTTCTGAAGAGCCTTCAGAGCTAGGGATCTGGCTGATGTAACTTCCCCTTTGATTGCTCAGGAGTATTTGCTGAGAACTTCCTTGTTCGCTTCTGTGTAAATGTTATGGGTGCACCCCGGTTGCAGGTCATTAGCTATGTTATACTGCAACACATTGTCTCTTTCTCTCCGTGTCAGAGGATATAAGACCTTCCCAGTGCATGAAAATGACTTTGACAGCCTGGTACCATGTTTTACTAGTAAAATGTAAAAGCTCATATTTTAAGTAAACTGTCGTGATTACCGTGGGAGGTACGTGATAATATTTGTTGATCATATTTCATTGAAATATAATTTATTATGCATCTTAAATGTAATGAGCATTATAGTATGCTCCTTTTTATGTATGCTCCATTACATAACCTAACCTACTGGTTAGTTCCAGTGGAGTAACCAAGAAAATCCGTGTTATAAGTTACCTCTTATTCACATTTAGGGCTAGCACTAGTCCATGCAAATGTAATGAAATATATTTGCTTTCATTAGAGAAATCCTTGGGAAAAACACAACGGAACCAACCAAGAAGAGGTAAGCATTTTGAGTTTCCTCTCAGGAATAAAAATTGAAGGATTGAAGTGAAACTTACAGGTTCTCACTTGTTTTTATTGGGTGCACATTATTTTGTATTTACCCTATTGCTCCTGTTCAATCCCTCTTCTGCTAATTTTTGACCCCCAAATTAAATGCATCCATTAGATGGGAAATTTTGCAGTGCCAAAGGCATAGTTGATTGAGAACTCTGGTTATTTGGGTGGTGGCTCGCCAAAGCTTTATCATCTCTGGATGGGTTAGGGAAGGTTTTCTTCTCTATCGTTTTCCTTAATCTGTCTTGGTGTACTGTTCTCTTGGTCCATTTAAACTCTAACTTAAACCCAGTGTTTTTATTTATAGAGTTTATATCTATCAATCATTTAATTATGTGTTCAGTATATACTTTCTTCTGTTTAAAACCTGTCATAGTTGTATGTCTTATATTTAAAGCCTTGGGAAGGGAATTTAGCCCAATGACAAGAATCAGATGTATCTATCTTGGTTCAAATCATGCCTGACTCGGACAGGTCCTTAAAACAAGACTGTCTCACTGACAAGCGGAAATCTCTGTTAACTGCCACTTCCCCACTTAACCATTAGACTTAAAATAAAAGAGTTATTCATAGAAATGAGCCTGAGGAATTTTGAGATCCAGAAGTACCTTCTGAATCATCTCCTTATGTTAATTATATGTATTTATTTATAAATATGCTACTGTTAATACTGTTATTTTTAAATGACTTTTAAATTATTTAAAGTAATGATGCAACATTACAGAAAAGTTGAGAGGAAAGTGAAAGAACAAACTCACATAATTCTGTGGCCCTCATGCAACAACTCTGATCATTTTATTATTCCCTTTTCATGCATGTTTTTATATTTATAATCTATAATCTGCAATTTTGTATCCTCCTTTTTAAATTTTATGTAATTTTAGATATTTCTATGTTGATAAGTTATCTTCATGCTTCTTAAAACTGTACTATAATGTACTAAATGTTGGGTACTTCTGTATTTTCACTATTGTAAATATTTTGTGATATTATATTTGGGTCCATGGCATTTTCTGTGTGTGGGTTTGTTTGTTTTTCCTATTTTATTTCTCTTCTACTTGGACTAGATTCCTGGAAGTAAACTACTGAGGAAGAAGCATATGTATGTTTTTACGGGTCTGAATAAGTATATATGTATATGTATACATAATCTATGTATACATATGTATATACATAATCTATGTGTATACAATCACACATCACTTAACAACGGGGTATGTACTGAGAAATGTGTCATTAGGCAATTTTGTCGTTGTGCGAACATATAGAGTGTACTTACACAAACCTAGGTGGTGTAGCCTACTACATACCCAGGCTATATGGTACTCATCTTATGGGACCACTGTTGTATACGTGATCCATCATTGACTGAAATGTCATTATGCGCATGACTGTATTACCAAATTGCTTTTCCAAAGAGGAAATGGGGAATAGCCATTTGCGGTGACACCAGCAATGTTTGAGAGGAATAGGTGTACTATACTTGCACTGGCATAGAGTTATCATTTTTTGAGGGGAGCTAATTTAGTAAACAAAGTGTAATCTTGATTGTTTTCTTTTGCATTTCTTTATTAGTGAGGTTGGACAATTTTATATACTGTTTGACTAGTCGTAGCGCCCACTTTGTGAATTCTCTCGCTGTGTCCTTTCCCCATTTGTTTATTCAGGTGATATGTTTATTCTAAGTATTTCTTATGTTTAGATAGAAATGTCTTATAAATTTATCTTAGAACCTTGTCACATTTGCTTTTGTTTTTGTTGGTGTTGTGTCATATCCAATATATTTAATTGTATTCTAATTGGAATTGGTAAAGTGTGTCTGATAAGATGATACTCTCTTAACCAGAATTTACCTACTTTCTAGTCTGCCTGATAATGGGCTTTACTGAAATTATGAATAATCTTTAAAACACTAGTAATGAAATGCTTAATTTCTTGTGCACCTTTGAGTTAGTAAATTTTGGTGGCAATCTTATTTATAGGAGTGTGAAAACTCTAGCTTTAGAGTTGCACTTGTTCAGTAATTTTATATCATACTTGCTAACCTACTAAATGTATATATTCTTGAGATAAAATTCCTTGTTCATTAAAAGATTATAATTTTTTGTAGGATACAGAAAAACACCTGGAAAGTTTAGTAGTATTAACAAGCTTTTTATGTTGATTAAGATTTCAAGAACGTAGCTGAGAGCATGTTGGTATCTCTCTGCAGTGAGCAGCAGTTGGAGTGTTTGCTGACTCACTGCATTAAGGTGCCGATGCTGGTCCTGGACCCAGCCCTGCCGGCCAACATCACCCTGAAGGACCTGCCAGCTCTTCACCCTCCTTTTCATTCTGCCAGTGACATATTCAATGTTGCAAAACCGAAAAACCCTTCCACTAATGTCTCAGTTGTTGTTTTCGACAGTACTAAGAACGGTAAGATCTTCCTGTGGGTATTTTAAAATCATGTTAACATTGGATGTTTGAATAACAAAATTCTGAATAGAGCAGAAGTGGTTCAATTTTAAAGAAATCCTTGGTAAACTGAAAGCATTAAAAGAGAAGCAACAGAGCTTCCATTGTATTTCAGCCCTAACCTCAGAAAAGGATTGGATATATTTACTCTGGGTAATACACAGGCCTTTCTGTGCTGTGGTCAGGACCTTAACCTTGGTACTCACATTTACCTCATTCTCTTGGCTCTGAGGTATTGTGGTTGCTTATTTATTTATTTTTATCATATAACTCCGCGGCAAGGTTGTTTTCTACAGTTTGGGCAGAACATCCCTGGAGCTTTCATAGTTTACATTCTGAAACATCTGGTTCTATTGTACAGTAGACTTGGCCAGATAATAGAATTAAAATTGTAATTCCTGGCATAAAACTGCAGCTGCATCCTTAGAGATCCCATCCTCCTACTTGGCCACTGAGCTGCTGAGCCCCACGCCTGCATCTCCTTCTCTAGCCTCCTGTCTCTCCTTCCTCTGCACTGAGCGTCTCTGCTTGGAGCCTCTATGTTTTCCCCTGTGTGAAGTGAAAACTGTCCTGTCCCCTTTACAACATTGAGTCCCCTTCTCAAGTTCTCATTCTTCTAATGTCATACCTCCCAGCTTAAATCTTTGGAACTATCTTCGACCTGTTCTTTCTACCTCCGTAACTAATAATTAACCTTATCCTACGACCTGCTTTCACTTTTTGCACATGACTCTTAGATTCTTACCTTTCTTACTCATCTCATTTCTTCTACACCAGAGCGAATTCCTTCACACAGCCTCCAGTAATAGACACCTAGCTGCTCTGCCTACCTGTAAAGTTCTTTTCCAGTCTGTCCAGCACACAACAGTAAACAAATCGGAAAACTCTGATTTTCTTGGTTCACCCTCCCCCCTTTTTTTTTTGATGAGGAAGATTGGCCTTGAGCCAACGTCTGTTGTCAGTGTTCCTCTTTTTTTGCTGAGGAAGATTGGCTCTGAGCTAACATCTTTGCCCATCTTCCTCTATTTTGTATGTGGGATGACGCCACAGCATGGCTTGACAAGTGGTGTGTCAGTCCGTGCCTGGGATTCGAACCTCTGAAGCCTGGGCCACAGAACCCAGAGTGCGTGAACTTAAACACTACGCCACTGGGCCAGCCCCCCAGTTCACTCCCTTTTTGAGGAGAAGAATATAGTAGTATATGTTTGTTTTTCGCATACATACAAACTCCCCTTCCTGGTGTTTAGGATTCAGCTTTAATTGCCCACATGCCTGCCCTCCTTGCATCTCCTCAAGGCTGTCAGTGTCTTCACACATATGTGGTGCTGCCCCTCCCGTTCCTCTTCCTCTCCCAGCCCTTCTCCTGTGCTTTCCAACCCCATCTCAGGTTCTGTCTCCATGAGGATCCCAGACTAGTACATTCACAAAGATTTTATCTATTGTTACATTTCTACATCCCTGTAGTACTTGTAGCTTAGTTCACAACTTAGTTTTTGATTGCACAGGAGTTTATGGTGTTCTCATCTAATTCCTTCATTGAGCAGAAACCGTACCACTCACCAGTTTGTGTCCTGGACAGTGTCTAACATAGTCCTCACTTCCTGGTACTTAATAAGTTATTTGTAATTTGAAAGGAAATTGTAACTTTCCAAGTACATATATCTCTCTCTTTATACTATAGATCTGTCTCTGAACTATTTTGTATAAGTGACTTATGTTTTTCTCTTTGTTATATTTTAAATATATAGGGAAAATAAAGGGATAATCTCTGATAAATTATAACAAATTATCTGATTTATTTTTTTGGCTAAATTTAGCTTTGTTTGTTTTTAAAATTAGAGTTTCCTTAAATTAAGGTACTCTGATAACATTTTACCTGAAGAGAAAAAGGCATGACATTATGTTAATAATTACAGTATAACTCAGATATAACATCTATGGAGAGAATGTTGGATTTCCCTCTACTAATTTTGTAACATAGCAAAGACTACAAGATTGTAAATTTTGATATAAATAAAATCTATATTAAACTATAGTCTTCTAAACACTATTTTTGAATTCCACTTGAATTTCTATTTGACTGTCCTATTTCCTAATTCATTCATTCAGTAAAGATTTGTGGAGCCACTGCTCTGAGTGGGTGGTGGTTCTAGGTAACAGAGAAACAGCAGACAACAAAAAAGACACATTCCTGCCTTTTGGAGCTTATGTTTCTAGTGGGCCACAAATTCTCTATCATCCTCAATTATCTAGGTCAGGGATTGCCAAATTCTTTCTTCAAGGACCAGAGAATAAATATTTTAGGCTTTGTGGGCCAAGAGGCAAAATGGTGGATATTATATAAGTATTTATATATGCATTTAACATTTAACCATTTTAAAGTGGCAAAACTGTTCTTAGCTTGGACTGTACTAAAACAGGCAGTGGCTAGATTTTGGCTGTGGACTGCCAATCCGTCTAGATTTAAGAATTTGTAGCCATAGGGCCGGCCCCGTGGCTTAGCGGTTAAGTGCGTGCGCTCCGCTGCTGGCGGCCCGGTTTGGATCCCGGGCGGGCACCTACGCACCGCTTCTCCGGCCATGCTGAGGCCGGGTCCCACATACAGCAAGTAGAAGGATGTGCAGCTATGACATACAACTATCTACTGGGGCTTTGGGGGAAAAAATAAATAAATAAAATTATAAAAAAAAAGAAAAAGAATTTGTAGCTATATTTGACATTTCGTTTATCTCATTTAACCTCTTCCCAGTTAATCGTCAAGATCTGTTGACTTTTTTCCCTTCTGATTGGTGTCATTTTTGCCTCTCTTCTGATTACCCTACCCCGTCACTTGTGCCCTAGACACTACTGATTGGACAGGACTTCAACAGTCACATGATCCAGCCCTGTGGCTGGGCCTGGATCTCCTCCGCAAAGTGGTTTTTCCCGTCAAGCTTATCCCCTTTGTTGTATAGGAAATGAATCTCTTCCTGTGACAGTTCATTTTACCTCTGGACCACGTTGACTTTTACAAGGAATTACAGAGTGCTTTCTCACGTTGGTTAATTGTGTATCCCTTGAGATCCTACAGAACTAATGTAATCCCTCTCCCATGTGACATTTCTTTTCATTCTTGTTCCTTTAGCTGTCTCTTAGAGGTTTGTCTGTGTCCTAGTTTTCTCTTCTCAGAATGAGTTTTAGTTTCTGTTACTTTTAGTGTGTCATCTGGAATTGAACATTCTATTTCAGTGTGGTTCACTCTACAAAGAGAGCTGGACTGTTCTTTCAACAAGTGTTTATCGAGTGCATACTATGTGCCAGGTACCGTTTTCAGTGCTGAAGATGCAGCAGTGAACAGATGGACAGAAATTTCTTCCCTCATCAAGTTTACATCTTGGCAGAGGGAGACAGACAATAAATACAACATATAAGTAAATTGTATAGTTTGTAGATGATAAGTCCTGTAGAGAAAAATTGAGCAGGGGCAGTCGAGTGGTAGGGGCAGACCGACTGAGAAGGTGATTTTTGAGTGAAAATTTGAAGAAGGTGAGAGAGCCTTCATGAAGCTAACATGAATATATGGGGAAAGAGTGATTCAGGTAAGTGGTATAGCCAGTGCAAAGGCTCTGAGGCAGGAGTGTGTCTGGCATGTTTGAAAAAGAACAGGGAGGCCCGTGTGGCTGGAATAGAGTGAACAAGGGAGAGGGGGCAAGAGATGAGCCTAGAGAAGTAACTGGGGACCAAATGGTGTGGGTCTTGCTAGTCATGACAAGGACTTTGGCTATATAGTCACGCATTGCTTAATGACAGGGATATGTTCTAAAAAATGTGTCGCACAACGGTGAACATCATAGAGTGTACTTACACAAACCTAGGTAGTATAGCTTACTACATACCTAGGCTATATGGTACTCATGGGACCACTGTGGTATATGTGGTCCATCATTGACCAAAATGTCGTTATGTGGCACATGACAAGGAGTACGACAAGGAATCGGAGGGTTTTGAGTAGAGGAGTAATGTGATCTGACTTACGTTCCAAAAGGATCAGTCTGGCTGCTGTGGTGGGAATAGACTGAGGAGGGGCAAAAGTTACAATAATTCAGGCAAATGGGAAGGTGGCTTGGATCAGCGTGGTGTCGAGAAGTGGTTGGATTCTGGACATTTTGACGGTCCACCGAGGATCTCCTGATGGGTTGGTGTTGGGGAATATCACCTTCTTATTCTAAGCACTCTACTTCTGTTTAAAAGCACAACAGTGCAGTTGAATTTCAGTATGACCACAGCACATTGTTGACTCATACTGAACTCACTGTTGACTAAAACTCCTACGTCTTTTTAAAAAAACATTTATATGCACTAATGCTCAAATCCCTCTTTTAACTTTTGCTCATGTAGTTGGGTTTTGGTGCCAAGTTAAACATGTTAACTTTGTGGGAGATTTTATTTTGCTAGATTTGACTCATTGCTCCAAATAGTGAGAACTTTGAGGAACCCTTAGTCTGTTATCCAGGATAATAGCCTCTATCAGCTTTGTGTAAATCCACACGTTTTGCAAGCCTGCCTTCTGTATCCTCCAAAACCTGGATGGAGAGTTGAACAAGACAGAACCTATGGCAGACTTCTAAAACCTCCCTCTTCGTGATTGTGGCTTTATAATTCGCACTCTCTGGGCAGAATTGGTTATAATCCACCTAACGTGAGATCTAGCCAGTATGTCTCCGTTTTGTCCATAAAGATGACATGAGATGTTGTTAGTACGTTGCTGAGATTACATACAAATACATGTACTGCGTCTGTTAGAATTCTCTGATCAACCAGTGTAGAACCCACCATATCAATGGGGAGAAAGAGAGACAGAGACAGACAGAGGTGTGTATCTGATGGAGTTCTTCATCATGAACTCCTACTCTTAGCGCTCAGTGCATCCTTTTAAGAGAAACAGTTTATTGCGAAGGCTTGCTTTTCTCCAGTGCTCACCAACTATATATATATGTATTTTTTTGTGTGTGTGAGGAAGATCAGCTCTGAGCTAACATCCATGCTAATCCTCCTCTTTTTGCTGAGGAAGACCGGCTCTGAGCTAACATCTATTGCCAATCCTCCTCCTTTTTTCTTTCCCCCCAAAGCCCCAGGAGATAGTTGTATGTCATAGTTGCACATCCTTCTAGTTGCTGTATGTGGGACGCGGCCTCAGCATGGCCGGACAAGCAATGCGTCGGTGCGCGCCCGGGATCCGAACCCGGGCCGCCAGTAGCAGAGCGCGTGCAGTTAACCGCTAAGCCACGGGGCCGGCCCCAGCACCAACTATATTTTTATGGTGCATTTGAGACTCTTGCCCAGGATTGGCATCCATCTTGCCAGGGTACAGTTTGCAGAACCTACCTTGTATACCCATTTTGAAGATCAGAATTACAGCCTTCTGACTTCTCTTCTGTTTTCCACGATCCTTGAATGTCAGCAGCAAGCTTGCTGATCTTATTTGTCCCCATCACTTTAGAACTCTCTCTCAGTTGGGCTGTGTCATGACGTCTCATGCCCCCCGCTCCACCCCCAACTTAATCTGCCCTATTCAGCATTGTCTGATGAATCTTAGGAATTCACCGTGACTCCTAAGCTACCCTAGAATCTGCAGTAGCTGCCTGCTGTTCATCTAAATGCCACTGGCCTGGCTTTCAGTGGCTCCCTTCTGGTTACCCTTTTTTACCTAGTACTCATCACTGCCAAATATTTTGCTCTATTCAAACAATTCTTTTTTTTTTTAATTAAACATGTTGATGTTTGCTCCTGCATGTTTCTGCTGCCCGCATGAATCTCTCCTTCAGTATTGCAAAATTTAACATTTAATTGTACACTGATTTACATCGTTCCCCTTTTGTTGGACGGGTTAATTTCGTCTCCCCCAACTACCTCTTTTTGAGACCATGTATTATACTACTTGAACAGCTCCCAACAGCTTTGTACAGTGTCCTGGCAGACATTGTAGGTAAGTATTCATTAAAAATATGCTTGTTTATTGTATTCTCTATTGTAGTTGAAGATGCCTACACTGGAATGTTTAAAGGAATCAGCAAGCAGACAGTTTGGAGGGGCTACTTGGTATGTTATTTCAAATGAATTGTATTTTTGCTGTGACTAGAATAAAAGTATGAGTAATAAAGCTGTTTTACTTTGAGAGGCTTTTTACTGTTTACTTTTCCTCTAAGGCTAGCTTATAGTACGTATTAATGAATGTTGATCTGAGTGCTCTTAACATTCTTATTTTGAAACTTATAGGATGCAATAGATCTTTACTAGTTTTCTCAGCTGTGAGCTTTCACAAGCCTTATGATGAGGAGAATGAGTTGTGTTTTTCCCCCTCTTATTTTAGACCACAGATAAAGAAGTTCCTGGGTTAGTGCTAATGCAAGATTTGGCTTTCCTGAGTGGATTTCCACCGACATTCAAGGAAACAAATCAACTAAAAACAAAATTGCCAGAAAATCTTTCCTCTAAAATAAAACTGGTAAGAGCATAGAAAATAGTGCAATCAGTATAGCACATCTCATTTAATGCGTGACCCTTCTGTTGTGTTCCATTTCCTGATAGCACAGCCGGCAATCATAAGAAGCAAAGAGGGTCTCTGTTCTGCCACAGTATGTTGTCTTGAAGACGGCTCTTCATTTATAGAAGATCCTCACTCCTTATTCTTAATCTGGGCAAAATTCTAAATTATTTGGTTTGTTGGTTTCCCAGACAGAAGCAGGATTCATTTGTTTGACAAATGAGCTTCTACCATGTGTCAAGTGCTGTTATAGCTTCTGAGAATACAGCAGTGGATAAAAGAGATAAGAGCCCTGACGGAACTTACAGTGTAAGGCAGTGGGAGCGTGGGAGGAGGAAGTGGGGGAGATCATACATGTAAGTACACGCAGACTCCAACCTGCACGCTTACTAAGAGCTTTCACTCGTAAAGGGAGTGCGCTTCAGATAATTGGAACATTTGATAATGTAAAACTTTCATTAATAGCTAATTGAGCCATTAACATATTTAGAATTTATACTTCTTAACTCTTCACGCTTGACCATTGATGCCATTTGATAGAGTTGACTTTGGAGGCTGCCCCGTGACATGCCTTTTTCTTAACATTTATTGTTTTCAGAGCCATTTGCCTGATTGATTTAGGGCAGCTTCCACATGGGTGTACTTTCCTTTTGACCTTATGTCAAGATGCCTGCTGTTCTGTCAGAAACATTCTAGGTTGTAAAATGTGAATGTTCTTTCTCTTAGGATAGAGGGCATAATGTTCTTAGCTCAGAATTTGTTAGGCTTTGCTTTTCTTGATTTTACAAATAAATGTTCTTTAAATTCTGCCACTGTGTTTAGCTTACCAGATTCTTCCTTCCTTCTCCTATTGATGTCAATTAACAATTTGGAGGGTGGAAGGGTAGAGATGGAGGTAGTGTTGGGGGAAGCTGCGACTGGGGGAGTTCTATTTAGTTCCTGTCTTGACCGTGTTTTTTATATCCCCTCCCTCCTCAAAGTTCCCTTTAACTTGTTTCTTTCTCCACGTAAGTGTTTCACTGTTTTAAGATACATTGTATTACCTTTGTAAATATGATGGTATTATGAATGACATTTATGTTTTCTTTTTTTCATATTTTCCTCCATAACTTTCTTTATGGTATTGGAACTATGGTAGTGCCCAGCTAGATTAGGGTTAAATTATTCCTTAATTTGCAGTTATTTTAAAATGGATACTGTATTCCTCCTTCTCCTGAGTTATTTTTAGTTCTGATTTGGGCAAATAAAACCGTAGACTAACATTCATTTCAGCCAATGTTTATTTGGCTTCTTGGCTTCTTAGCTATTAGTTCTAGAATTATAAATGCATGTGTATCTGTACTTTTGACTGTCAGCTCAAATTTCTTAGGCAGAAAGAATGACATTCTTGGTTCTATTTATATAATTCCAACTAAAATAAATTTTTAAGGAAAGAAGGTCCGTGACACTTCTCCATTCTCTGCTCAGGGTTGACTAGCCCATGTCTCTCTCTGCTGCAGCTGCTCACCAGTGCATCTGCTGGTGGATGGGTGTGTGCTGCTAAAGAATGCCACTCCAAGTAGTGGTCCATCCTTCAGCAGACTATTTTTGGGTGGCATGGAGTGGTGTACGCAGGTAGAGGCAGGGTGGGGTAGTAACTTGAATTGGACAATGAGTACCAACAGGTTCTGTGCATGATGATACCCCCTTCCACTGTTCATTCACCCAGTTAGAGATTTATTTGGATTCCCAGACTTGTCTTTGTGGTGGCCAGCGCCTCCTCAGAGGGTCAAGCTAATTATCCATAACATTCATTGCAGGTCAGTTTCATGATGCCAACACCTGTTATCAACTTCAGGGATTAGGGCTTCTGATTTTTGGAGGCTGGGGGAATATGAGAAAGAGGAAGAAGAGAAGCACTGTCAGCATTCAAGCTCAGTTGACTCTCTTTCATTAGGTTCTACTTCCTGCTTTTATTACGAGTACCCTGAAAATAGAGTGTCCTATCACTGGGTTCCTAATCCATTTAATGAGCATTTGTTAAATGCCTGCTGTACGCCAGGGTCTATATACGGATAAGAATAAAAGAACTTAAATAATTTTGGGGTGTGATCACTGCCAAATAAATGTTTATACAAAGTCCTGTGAGAACTCCTGGGCTTTAGTTGTACTGGGGGCAGGGAAGGCTTTGCAGAATAGTAAACGTTTTAGCTGGGGCCCTGACCAGAGCAGCCATTTTCCCAGCAGAGAAGGGAGTGGGAAGGGAACAGGCTGAACAAAAGGCAAACGGTGTTTTCAGAGAAGCAAGGCAGCTATTCCAGGAGGCCAGAGCCTAGGCAGGGATTTTGCTGGTGCTGAGATTGGGAGGACAGGTTGAGGCCAGACTGAGAAAGACCTCCTGGAAAGAAGCCTGGACGTTACTGTGGAGGCAGGGAGCATCTTGAGGAGGAGGAGGAGGAGGAGCCGATCCATTTCTAAGAACATGGTAGGGGAAGGCGTAGCAGGTAGAGATTAGATAAGAAGAGGCTGGAGGCAGGAAAACCAGTTCAGCCACCGCTGCTATGGCCTAGCAAGACATTGGGCTTCAACAAGTGGTGAATTCAAAGCAGTGGTGCCAATGATGAGAATGGTTCCAGAAATATCTGAGAGAGAACTCAACACGACCCAGTGACTTATTAGCTGTTAGAGGAGAGGGAAGGAAAAATGAAAGGGCAAGTGGATGTTACTAGTGAAGATGGAAGTGTGATGGCATTAACCACACTCTGCTTCAACGGGAGAAGCAGGTTTTTTGGGAAGGAAACCCGGAGCTCAGTTTGGGGTGTGTTACATTAGAGGTGCTTTGTGGCATGTGGGAGGAAAGGGCCGTTAGACACTAGACTTCAGGACCTGGACTGCTGAACCATTTTGCCGCTGGAGGCACCTCCAGGAGGCCTTTGCCAAGGCCCGTGGCCTCCCAGCCACCTAGGGCTGAGTTCTGTCCCAGAGACCCTCACCAGACTGCCAGCATCTCAGGACACGTACCTACACCTCTTCACCTTCTACCCCAGTGGTTGCCTTGGGGCCTGGCACTTGGGGGTGCTGCTGGAGAAATGTTTGTTGAAGGAATGAGCAAGAAGAAAAGCTGTGACTAAACACACCCACCATATACAATGTCCTGGAATATAAAGGGAAACATTTCAGCAATGCGATTATTCAAAGGAGGAGTCATTGAGGTTTTTTTTTTTTTTTTTTTGCTGAGGAAGATTCGCCTTGAGCTAACATCTGTGCCAATCTTCCTCTATTTTATATGTGGGTCGCCACCACAGCATGACTGCCAACGAGTGGTTAGGTCCGTGCCCGGGAACCGAATCTGGGCCTCTGAAGTGGAATGTGCTGAACTTAACCGCTAGACCACGGGCAGGGCCCCTCATTAGGGTTTTGATACCATGGTTGTGCACATACAACAACTTTGCCTTTATCATTCTGTTTAGAGCAAACCCAGAATCCCCACCCCCAGCCACAGGAGGGAAGGTGGGCCTTGAAAATGGTTTCATTTGCAAGATAATAGATATGAATTCTTTTTGTGTTTGTGTGTGTGTGTGTGTGTGTGTGTGTGTGTGTGTGTGAGAGGAAGATCAGCCCTGAGCCAACATCCATGCTAATCCTCCTTTTTGCTGAGAAAGACCCGGCTCTGGGCTAACATCTATTGCCAATCCTCCTCCTTCTTTTTCCCCAAAGCCCCAGTAGATAGTTGTATGTCATAGTTGCACATCCTTCTAGTTGCTGTATGTGGGACGTGGCCTCAGCATGGCAGGAGAAGCAGTGCGTCGATGTGCGCCCGGGATCCAAACCCCAGGCCGCCAGTATCGGAGCGCACGCACTTAACCGCTAAGCCACGGTGCCGGCCCTAGATATGAATTCTTGAAATCTTTTCTGTGAGCTGTAGTCTTACAAATCAAACAATCTTTTCTATTAAAAGCTTTCTAGTTTGAGAGACCTTGAGGTGAGTCCTTTATGATCTGATTAATTACCCTCTATTTTATCTGTAGAATTTTTGTATGTGATGGACACAGAATTCAACTTTTGAGAAATCAGATGATCCATGGTCTTGATTTTTAGCTCGCTCTAAATCATTCTGTGTTTTTAAACTTTTTTGTTCATGGTAAGTTTTTCGTTTGTTTCATGATTTTTATTTTTGTTCACATCTTCTTTAACATATGTCAGAGCAGGTGGAAAATCTTCCCAAAGCTCTCAAGTGCGTTCTCACATTTGGGTTAATTCAGTGATAGTGGTTGCTGAGTGGGTGTGCAAAAGAAGTGGAGAACACAGACTCGTCCTCAAGCTGCTTATAATGTGGTTTGGAAGCAGGGTGTGTGCATAAGATGTATTCAAGTAGCGAAACCAAGATTGTTTAAGATTAGCTATTGAAGAGAGTAGTACAAACTTCAGGTTGGTGTTTAGAGACAGGAGAGGTTGTGGACTAGAGACTTGGGGAAAGTTTACACAAAGAGGCCGCAGGAGATCCTTTAAGGCTGACCAGGTCATTTGTTTCAGCAAGAAGGACAGTGCGGGCAGGGTGGGAACAGCACGTTGTCCTACCTGGACTCTCTCCGCCTCAAACGTCTGTTCAGGGCACGTTCAAGGCCACAGTAAATTGTAGTATGTAATATTGTACTAATGCCCCTTCTTTTAGTGACTTCTCTGAAACCATTTTATGCACCTGCTCTTTTAAAGCATGACACCCTTTCTTTAGGTTTTATTGCTAAAATTAGCACTTCAGTAGATTAAACAAGCAACTCTGGAACTGATTTAAGTTTTAGAAATCCACCAGGACATGTTAAGACCTAGTCCCCTTGAGTTGTCAAACCACTGGAAGGAGCTAATTTGTTTTTCAGTTGTATTAGCTGGCCTGTTTTTTCCTAACCTCAGACTACCCAATGGAGGTGTATCAATCGCATCATTCTAGATAACAAAACAGTAACAAACATCCTGAAATCTCAGTGTCTTAAAAATAGCAAAGCTTTATTTCTCAGTCATGTTACATGTCTGTTGTGGGTCTGCAGGGGGTGGGTGTAGAGGTTCTTCTCTCTTTGAGAAATTTATAATTTAAAGTATTTAGATAAACTTATAATTTCTAGTAAGAAGCTGTATATGGAGGCAGTTACCCACAGTCAACTGGTCTTGATTTTCAGCTCGTACCCAAGCTAGGAACTCCAGCCTTAGGCACTTACATACCACCACTTTTCCTTACCACCTCCTGTCTCTTCCTTTTGGCAAAAGTAATTAAGGTGTCCAGGATCGGGGTGCCATCTAGTGGCCAGCAGAGGGTACTTCCTCCCCACCCTTTTCACCACTCACAACTGTTACAGCAACAGAAAATCTTTTTCAAACATAAATATTCCCTTAAGCTCTTTACTTTTCATCTCTCTTCCAATTATTGTACAGTTACCTTAGGAAAATGTCTTTGAAATTTTAAAATAGTTTTTCAGAATAAAGGCAGTTTGGATAGAAGAGATTAAGATAAAGATATTTTCCCAATAAACTTTAAATTAAATTAGAATATTAAAGTACTGCATTTACTTATTCTAGATTAGTGATTTTTGCACTCAAGGGAGCCCTCAGAGGTGCTGTGGGAGCCACTGTGGGATGGTGGGAAGGGGCAGGGGAGGCTGGGGGTGAGCAGTGAGACTTTGTAGGTACCCAGATAGAAGGATGTTTGCCTGCATGGCCTGCCTCCCATTTGCCCCACACACCCAGGCAGGATGGTGACAGCAGTGGGAACTGACCTTCAGTGAGTGCCCAGTATATGCCAGGCACTGTCAAGGTGAAAGAAAGTAGTCAGTCAGGAAGACAGTACACACGTGTGCATGTACACACACATACAGCCACACACAGTTTGTAATAAGAGTTAATGGCCTACATCATAAAAAGAGGAAAAGATATAAATGAAATTCTCACTCTAACCTCTAAGTTTTGGCCTACATAAGCTCAGGAAGCTTTGAAAGATGAGCTAAATATAGTCATGTAGTGTATACAAGGGCTCAGCACGAGCCCATGATAATTTACGTTTGCTCTGTTTTATAAATTAAAAAGGAAACTAGCTCTATTAGAAGAGCCAGTTCAGCAGAAGAATTTTGCTGTCCTAGGTTAGTGGTTTTCAATCCTCCCCATTTTTTTAAGCTTTGAAAGCCTTTTTTCATGGGAAACTGCATGATGCGGAGTTAGACGTTAAACAGGTGAAGGGTGATGTGGGCTCTGGTAGAGGTGGGGAAGCGTGTTTGTAAAATGTGTTGATGTTTATGACGTTCCCTCTTAGATTTATGATTGCTTTGAAAGCTTTGCCCCAAAAGGTGGTTTTCTTGTGGAAGCACTTCAAGCATCTTTGCCAAAGACATTCCTCTTAGGTGTGGGGCACAGAAGCTGCTCAGACACCCTGCTGGCAAACGTGCTTTCCACCAATCCCAGCAAAGTTACATTGCAGGGTTTTTCCCCAGTATAAGCAGATTGGTAATATTCTAGAACAAAGGTACAAACTGGTGACCAGATGTGTTTTGTGTGAATACATGACAGTCAAAAATGTTTGAGCCAACGTTGAAAATTGGGAGATTCTGGCTTGGGGATTCTGGCTTCTCAGGGGATCTGGCGGTAACCTGTCGATATTGAGGAGCGGCTGCAGCTTCCAGACAGGGCCTGTGCTATTATAATATAGTACTATCATACAGTACTATATAATACTGTATACGGTATATAGTATATGTATAATATATAAAGATTAAAGATCAAATTGGGAATTCAAAGGTGTCTCTTCCTTGAGGCTCGGTTTTTCCACATGTAACCCTCTTGTTATTTTATAGTTGCAGTTGTATTCGGAGGCCAGTGTAGCCCTTCTAAAATTGAATAACCCCAAAGATTTCCAAGAACTGAATAAGCAGACGAAGAAGAACATGACCATTGATGGAAAAGAACTGACCATAAGTCCTGCGTTTTTGTTATGGGATCTGAGTGCCATCAGCCAGGTGAGGGATGCAGAGATTCTTTTAAAACCTGAATCGAGGGTTTAGGTTGTTAAAGATTTGTAACTGTATTAGAAGAAGGAAGAGGACTTACAGAGAGGTGAGTTGAATGGAACTTTTCTAATTTTTCAGTCACTGCCATTGGTTAATATTAGTTGAAGTGACCTAGAATCAGGTCTAAGAACCTTTTCTAAAAAGTGTGGTAAAGGAATGCTGTGTATTTATGTTGTTGTTATTGTTGTTGTTCTAAATATGCTGAGTCTTGCATTTTTTGTAATGTTTAAAAGTAGGACTCAGTCTTTACAACTCTGCCAGAGCATCCTGAGAGCAGAGAAGGCAGGGGACAGATGGGAGAAGGAAGTGTGATTTAAGGGGTATTTTGCGTTTTCATGTCCAAATGTTTTGCTCAGTCTAAGCAGGATGAAGACGTTTCTGCCAGCCGTTTTGAAGATAATGAAGAGCTGAGATACTCACTGCGATCTATTGAGAGGCATGCGCCGTGGGTTCGGAATATTTTCATCGTCACCAACGGGCAGATTCCATCCTGGCTGAACCTTGATAATCCTCGAGTGACAATAGTAACACATCAGGTAGACGACTTGCTATATATCACATGCTGTGGTTTCCTTTTCTGTTTCTTTCTGTTCTTTTACTTATCGTTAATTTCATTCCCCTTACCCTCCTCACCTCCATTTCCACCTTCCTTTCTTCCTGCCAAAAACAAAAGCAAAACAAAAAAACTCTCATCCACCCTCTTTTTTTCTTATTTTTTTCTGTTCAAAGGATATTTTTCGAAATTTGAGCCACTTGCCTACCTTTAGTTCACCTGCTATTGAAAGTCACATTCATCGCATCGAAGGGCTGTCCCAGAAGTTTATTTATCTGAATGATGATGTCATGTTTGGAAAGGATGTCTGGCCAGATGATTTTTACAGTCACTCCAAAGGTCAGAAGGTGAGTACCGGAGAGGAAGGGCTGGCTAGCTTGGTAGTCACTTAGAAGTTATAAACGGGGTGGGGTCGGCCTTGTGGCCTAGCGGTTAAGTGCACGCGCTCTGCTGCTGGCAGCCTGGGTTCCGATCCCGGGCACGCACCGATGCATCGCTTGTCAGGCCATGCTGTGGCGGCGTCCCATATAAAGTGGAGGAAGATAGGCACAGATGTTAGCCCAGGGCCAGTCTTCCTCAGCAAAAAGAGGAGGATTGGCATGGATGTTAGTGCAGGGCTGATCTTCCTCACACACACACAAAAATAATAAAAAAAAAAGAAGTTATAAATGGGAAATCAGGAATCAGCGTATACACTACTATATTCAAATTTGATCAAATAAGCATTTTTGAGTGCTAAGCTCAAGAGAGTTAACGATTAGGTAGTGAGAAAACTACTCCCTAGTAGTTTCTTGCTTCCTTACATTCTCAGACACCCAGAACTCTCTCTTTCTAAAATTTTCTACAACAGCAGCAGAAAAAGCAAAATCACTATGAAACACAAAGTTGTGGTTATGATGACAGCAAAATGACCAAGACAGAAAGTTAGCTCAATTTTCTGCTTAAAGACATGAACGAAACTTGGTTGAAGGCAGCTGGTCTCATTCTGGCTTTGAGAGGCAGGTTGGAGAAGTGGTTATGAGCACAGACCGGGAACCAACTGTGTGGGATGGTCCCAGGTAATGACTTGACCTCTGTGTTTCCTGTCTGCATAGTGGGGTGAATAGGAATACCCCTGTAGCATTGTTAGAAGGCTTCATTGATAAGGTGGAGACTTACCACTGTACCTTATAAGTTATACAACTCTGTAGCTACTTTTTCTGTTGCTGTTTATGCCACCCCAGTGTGCTCATTCCCCTGTTAGTTGCCTCCCCTGTTTTAGATTATAGAGCTGTGGCTCGACAGGGGAGACACACAAAATCAGTGACTATGTACAATGATTTCTGTGCCGGCAGGTGGCCCGGGGTACTAAGGAGTGGGAGCCCAGGAGGATGAAATCAGACAGGGAGAGGAAAGAATTCCCATCTGAATTGAAGTGAACTTTGAAGAATAAGTAAGACTTAATTAGATGAAGAAAGACACTCCAGATAGATGGAATGTGCAAGGGCATGGAGACTTTAAAAGGGGAGTGTATTTTTTAAGAATGATTTTAATTTAAAAAGTAACTATGTACCATATCACTCATTTTGAAATCAGGCAAGTTCACAACTCAGATTGCTGAGCTGATTAACTTATCATAGGGCCTTATATGTGGAGATAAGGATATTCATCTTATCTAAGATAAGATAGGGAGTTCATCTGCTGATTTCCTCAGCCTTAAGACAAGATTATGCATAAAGACACTCAGGAGTTAATGGCAGTTGTCACAGAAAACCAGTGAGTTGTGTGGTATCCCTTCCACCTGTATACTTTTATACTTGCATTTAAGTCTGGTGTGTTGCTCTTTTATTTCAAAAGAGATTATAAAGCCATGTTGTGAGAAACTAATCCAGGAGTTGAGTCCTTGTCTGCTTTCCTCAAGTAGTGGAAAAGGGTACATGTGCTCAGTAAGAGTCGTCAGCAGAGCAGGACTTAGGAAACTACTACACGTGTAGCAAACTGAAAGAGATCTATGCCAGTGACTGCAGACAGCCTGGGGAAAATGTTACCCTTTTAGAGGCTCAATTTTTTTTTAAAGGAATCCTAATTTGAGAGTAAAAAGTGTCAGAAACCAGAGACCATTTTATTTTCTTTCTGATTTTATCACAGGTTTATTTGACTTGGCCTGTGCCAAACTGTGCTGAGGGCTGCCCGGGTTCCTGGATTAAAGACGGCTATTGTGACAAGGCTTGTAATAATTCCGCCTGTGACTGGGATGGTGGGGATTGCTCTGGTAAGGATATGTTCAGATGTAATTTGTTCATGTTTACGGAATTTTTTTCATTTTTCATTTTTACCGAACATGTGCAGTGACTTAATTAAACATTTTTCAGGTATTAAAATAATCAGCAATCCATAGACTCTTTGGAGGTGATGACTCGTGTCCCAGTGTGGCCCAGTTTATTCATATTATCCGTTGTTGAGGGCATTTTCCCATGTTGGCCCTGTGCTTGACAGTGCCTTTTCTTATTATTTAAAATATGATAATCAGGAATACCCTTAATTATGTAAGCTCAAGAGCAAGAATCTCTCTAAACTGGTTCTTATAGGAGCTCATGGCTGGTGACTTTCAGTAGTAGGTTGCTATAGGTCAGAGAGTGACTGCAAAAAAAATACATCTCCTTGGCATCTCTTCTCCCTTTCTTACAGGCTTATATTTGGACTTGTTGATAATAAGTTTTTACATTTATTTATTGCCTTTCAGTTTATAAAGCATTTAAATTTATAAAGCATTATCTATTATCCACTTGAATTTCTTAGTCACCTAAGAAAGAGAGAGTGTGTGCACAGATATTATTATCCCCATATTCCATATGAGGAAACAGATTTGGAAAAGTGTGGAATATTGGAGGAAACAAAGCTTCAAGTTGTGTTTGAGTCAGATCTGTCAGATGCACTTTTGAAAAATATAAGCAGCTGCAGGGAGAGAACACAGATGTGTAGAGTGATCTGTGCAGTCCAGAGAACTCAGCCCCTGATAGAACACGAATGTTTGATATAGAGGTTAGCACCCTTATTAGGACTTGTTTTTTGCAGTTCTCACAGTCACAGTCTTCAGACTAACCTCTTCCCGTTTTCTTGCTCCTCTGTACACATCTACACATGCCCCCTTGACCAAATTTGAGGTCTGTACAGTTAGTGCCAAGGCCTGGTCACCCCATGCCCAGTCCACTGTCAAGTGATGCCCCCTTTTGATTTTGTTTTCTTCTTAAGCTACGTGAGATCTTGTACTAAAGAATGGGGTGCACCTTTTCTGACTGAAATTCACACATCCATCTTGAAAACACTATTAAGAAATAAGGAAGTGTCTTTTTTTTAAGATGATAAGCACAGCAAGATTCTGTTCTCCTCCTCCCTCTACAGGTAACAGTGGAGGGAGTCGCTATGTTGCAGGAGGCGGGGGTACCGGGAGTATTGGAGTCGGACAGCCCTGGCAGTTCGGTGGAGGGATAAACAGTGTCTCTTACTGTAATCAAGGATGTGCGAATTCCTGGCTCGCTGATAAGTTCTGTGACCAAGCCTGCAATGTCTTGTCCTGTGGGTTTGATGCTGGTGACTGTGGGCAAGGTATATTTATTGCCATAAAAACATATTAAGAATAAGGGGATAAAAATCCTTGATAAGTAGAGAGGGTTTTGGATCATTGTTGTTATTTAAAGTAAGTATTCTCTGTGTATCCCTTTCCCAGCCTTGCATCCAAGCTAAGTGTAAGGTAAAAGTAAGAGGAGGACACAAATCTTTATGAAACAGTAGACACTAACAGTAGACAGCTTTTCTTGTGACTGTTTCAGTCTTATTTGTTTTACTAAGCAGATTTACCTTAGTTGAAAATATATGGTAAAGGTTTAATTTGGAAACAATAAAAGACCAATAATTCATTAAATAAGGATGGTTTGAATACTGGATCTTGTTGATAGCATATTAATGGAGATCATTTTGGCAGAAAGTTGTATTTTTTCAAATGGACAAAACAGTGGACGTCCATCATTGGAATTTGCTGTCAAGAATTGTGCCATATGTCTGTAGTAAGTCAGAGTCAGCATTCCATGTTGATAATAGTGATTGCTTCAGATAGTAAAATGAACCCCATCGCAGTAGCTCTTGTGTTAGAATTTCTGATTATTTTGAAGTCAATTTAAAGTCACTCTTAGCAAGTGAAAACTCAAACCCTAAGAATTAAAGGAAAAGGGGAGAAAATGCCTAGTTTTTTAAAAATCATGTTTGTGTTTTTTCCTCTAGATCATTTTCATGAATTGTATAAAGTAACTCTTCTCCCAAACCAGACTCACTATGTTATTCCAAAAGGTGAATGCCTGCCTTATTTCAGCTTTGCAGAAATAGCCAAAAGAGGAGTCGAAGGCGCCTATAGTGACAACCCAATAATTCGACACGCTTCTATTGCCAATAAGTGGAAAACCATCCATCTCATAATGCACAGTGGAATGAATGCAACCACAATACATTTTAATCTCACCTTTCAAAAGACAAATGATGAAGAGTTCAAAATCCAGATAACAGTAGAGGTGGACACAAGAGAGGAACCAAAACTGAATTCTACGACCCAGAAGTCTTACCAAAATTTGGTTAGCCCTGTAACACTTCTTCCAGAGGTAGAAATCCTGTTTGAGGATATTCCTGAAGAAAAACGCTTCCCAAAGTTTAAGAGACGTGATGTTAACACAACAGGGAGATTCCAAGAGGAGGTGAAAATTCCCCTGGTAAATGTTTCACTCCTCCCAAAAGAGGCACAGTTGAGTCTCAATAACTTGGATTTGCAACTAGAACATGGAGACATCACTGTGAAAGGATACAACCTGTCCAAGTCAGCCTTGCTGAGGTCGTTTCTGATGAAAGTACAGGATGCCGATGTAAAAATAAGTCAAGCTGTAATAACAGATGAAAGAAATGATAGTTTGGAGGCCCCCCCAGAAAAACAGATTCACAAAAACATCTTGCCAGACAGCTTAGGACCATCTGAAAGATTACAGCGGTCGACTTTTCCAGCAGTGACAATAAAAGTGACTGGCCACTACGAGAGTCAGAGTCCACCCACAGACTTGGAAACCAAAGCAAAATTGAGATCTGAAACTCCGACCCAGAAAGTGGGAGGTGGAAGTGTGTCAAAAGAAAAGCTCTTATCTCTGATTGTTCCACTGGAAAACCATGTGTCAGAAGAAAAGAAAGTCACAGGGAAAGAACAAGAGAAAAACAGAATGGAGGAAAATGCTAAAAATGACATAGGTGTTAATGAAGTATTACCTGGAAGAAAACTGCAACATTACACAGAGAGTTACCTGGGCTTTTTGCCATGGGAGAAAAAAAAGTATTTCCAAGATCTTCTTGATGTAAGTTACATCCAGCCTGTTCCTTCCCACGCTCAGGAAAACTAACTTTCTAAGTGATAATAATATAATAATAGCTACCGTTTATTCAGCACTTCCCTGTGCCAGCCACTGAACTAAATGCTTTTCTCACATGGTTTCATTTAATTGTCCCAATAACCCTAATAATAAAAATACTTTATAAGGGTATGGACTATCGTTATCCCATTTTGCAGTTTAGGAAACAGCCTTAGTGTGAATGAGCAAGGGGTTCAGCCAGGGGCTACCCCAAGAAGTAATAGAACTGAGATGGTGTCTTATCATTTCTTGGCATGTTGAGATTTCAAAAAATGCTTTTGCAAAGACTGTGTGAGGCAGATCTGATGTTTTCCACCTTTACTGATTAAAAACGAGGTGCAGATAAGTTTGTTAGCTTCCCCAACTTCACAACAGCAAAGCAGTGTGAGCCAAGCCTCAAAGCTGGGGTGGTCTCCCTCTAGTACCTTGGCCCCCGTGGTGCCATGGTGTCATTTGTACTTCTCCCAAGTGCTGTCACTGGGCTAAGTGCTGGGGAATGCAAGAGGATTAGAACGCAGTTGCTGCTTGTGGAGACTCAGAGAGCAAGGTGGGCGGACAGACTTGTGGGCAAATAATTGTAGCAATGTGATGAGTGTCTGTTAAGGTGTGGACAAGGAGTCCAAAGGGAAGATTTCTTACCTCTGCCTAGAGGTATTGGGGAAGGCATCCAGAGGAGGTGCCCTGTGAGCTGACCTTTTGAAGGGTGGGAGTTAACAGACCAAGAAAAATCCTGTGGTCTAGCCTGGATAGTGAAGAAAGCATGGCCATGAGTGGGTGTTAGCCTTAGGGGGAAGGAGAATGAGGTGGAGAACTAGGTCTTATTTCTCTCATTGTTTTTGGGAAGTGTCTGGTACCTGGCCATTAGACATTTACTAATTGTTGAGTGAAGGACTGCCGAGTTCTTGCCTAGGTTTATTTCCTCACTTTCCCCCCTTTTCTTTCCTTTTTTTTTTTTTTTAAATTACAGGAACACTGTAGCTAGTGGCAAAAATTGCAAGCAATGCAAAAAATAAATATATATATAGTATACAAGAGAAAGGTCTCTCTCCTTCCTTCCTTAATCTCCCTACTTGAGATAATCGCTATGAATAGTTTGCTGGGTATCCTTCCAGTATTTTTTTATAGATATGCAAACATATAAATGATCTAGTTTCTGTTTTGCAACAGTGAAATTACACGGTACATAAATCGCTTTGAGTTGCCCTTTGATTTAGTAGTATGTGGGCAAAGTGCCCTGGTCAGTGCCATTGTTCTTAGGAGCTGCAAGTTATTGCCAGTGTTTTGCCATTACAAATATATAGTGTTGCAATAAATATTCGTGTACATATATCTTACTCTTGAGGAAGTTTTTATTTCTGTAGGTAGAATTGCCAGGTTAAAGGGTCTGGTGCATATAAAATTTAGATACGTCCTTCTAAAATGTTGCACCACTTCATACTTTCACAAACAGCATACAAGACTGCTTATTTCTCCACAGACTAACCGGCACCAGTTATTATCAGTCTCTTTAATTTTCGTCAGTTTGAGAAGCAAAAATATTTCATCTTTTGTAAAGTGTGTTCGTATTGTTTGCCCATTCATTCAGTTGTGCCTCTTATTGGTTTTGAGAGTTTGTTACATTTTATAATATTAACACTATTCTATGGGGAAACCAATTTTGTATTCTAGTCATTCTGTTCAAAACTCAAGTACTTACTGCTTTGACGTCACCAATAGAAACAGCTTCATATTGAAAGTATTATCAAATTTATTTGTAAATAAATTTTCTAAATGTTGCATTGAATTGACTATGAAATCTCATGGTCAGTGACTAGTCCTTGAAGAATACCCTGTAAATAGACCTCCATCCCTCAACTATTGTTCTCAAGCCAGTGTTGATGAGACTTTCACAGAGATCCAGTTTAGTCCTGCTCTTAGGATCCTTAAAGTGACCCGTTAGTGCTCATTTTATTTGCTCCTCATGGACAGTTAGTGACTCTTATTAGTTAGGGACAGTTATTACCACATTATGTAAAATTGTACCTTTATCTCTTATTAACGAAGTACCCAGTGCGCAAGACATAATGCTATATGTTCAGTGGAATTCTCCTTTCAGGAAGAAGAGTCATTAAAGACGCAATTGGTATACTTTACTGACAGCAAACGTACTGGGAGGCAACTAAAAGATACGTTTGCAGATTCCCTCCGATATGTAAATAAAATTCTAAATAGCAAGTTTGGATTCACATCTCGGAAAGTCCCGGCACACATGCCTCACATGATCGACCGAATAGTTATGCAAGAACTACAAGATATGTAAGTTTCACTCATGTATGAGTTGCCTGCATATGCTCAGAGCTAAAGCTGCTTGAAATTTACATCTTTGCTGTGCTAAACTTATGATGGTTCTACTGCTTGATGACTGATATGTTGAAGATATCATCTCAATAAGTGGGAAGGAAAAAGATTTTAACTCTACTAATGTTAGGTACTGTATATATTTTGAATATCCAGAACTCATTATGTGTTACATTTGGACAGGTTCCCTGAAGAATTTGACAAGACGTCATTTCACAAAGTGCGCCATTCTGAAGATATGCAGTTTGCCTTCTCTTATTTTTATTATCTCATGAGTGCGGTTCAGCCACTGAATATATCTCAAGTTTTTGATGAAGTTGATACAGACCGATCTGGTGTCTTATCTGACAGAGAAATCCGAACACTGGCTACCAGAATTCATGACCTGCCTTTAAGTTTGCAGGTGTTGTATTCTTTGTTTTTTTTTTTTTTTCCTGAACTTTGTGACATTTTAAATGAAACTTTTAATTTTGGTACTTTCTCTTTCTCCCCCTCCATATTGCAATATAATGCAAGTAAAAGTAATTCTTAATATTTAATGAGGTTGTTTGCAACTAGCCCATTTTTAGTGCCAGAATTAAAACCAAACTTGAAGTTCATATTTTATGAGATTACTTTTTTTAGACTTTCAGTAGGGGTTGCTGTTGTATTATCTGGAGAAGAGCCAGGCCATACCTGCAGATAAGATTCTTGTGACAGGTTCATTCAGGGGCTTCAGGTATGGCCGACTGGAGATCTCAGCCAGGCCCAGGGTGCTACACAGCCCTCTCCATCATGGCATTCTCGAGTCCCAAGAGTAGGAAACCCACCAACAAGTGCTCAGATGAATCTAGCTGTGGGGTATCCCGTCTGGTGATCCCCTGGACCATCTTATGTAAAATGGTGTCTCACAGTCTAGTCATGTTCTACTTTGAGAGGAAGATGAAGTATTTGTATTTGTATTGTCTCATTCTGCTCTTTTTAGGGTGTCTTTATCTTAAGAATCACATAGTCGAACTCTCTTCGAAGATGGCATTTAAACAAATTTTGGAGAGTTTTACATAATTTTTAATTTTAAAACCACAATTGTTACTTGTAATGTACATAGTAGGTTTATCCTTTTGTTTTGCTTTGTTAGGATTTAACAGGTCTGGAACACATGTTAATAAATTGCTCGAAAATGCTTCCTGCTAATATCACTCAGCTAAACAACATTGCACCAACTCAGGAAGCGTACTATGATCCCAATCTGGTAAGTGGTGTGGGTTCTTTTATGTAAAACAGAAAGCATATCTTTATCAGGTGTTATTTACACCATTTTTATATAGCACTTCAAAAACTGGAAGCAGGCTCTGTGTTTGTGTGTCTTTGGTGGAAAGTAGTAGCACAGATAATCCAAAATCATTTATATCGTTTATAACTTACTTTGGAATGTATTTTTTCTCCCTAATGGATGTTACACTAATATTGAGATTAGTTGCTTATATTCTGTAAGCAGACATCCTGTTCACCAAGGATGGCAGAACATAGCCCAAAGCATTCTCGCTGGCCTGGGAGAACAATCCTGAGGTTAAACATTAACCAAGGAAATATTCATCAGACGGAATACCATCTTCCATCAAAGCTAAGTTGCTTTGGTGGTAAGAACCAGTAGGGGCAGTGGATGATTCACACACAGCTATATTGGAGTGTCATTTGACTGAAGTGATTGGAGACTCTGTTGATTGTAAGATGCATCCCAGTTTCAGAAAAGTGATAATGTGAAGAAAAAATATGTATTTGGAATTGATGAACAAGGGTACAATATAGCCATTAATGTTATGCTTACAGTCAATTTTTACTGATATTTGGAAAAATGTTTACAAAATAAAATTAGGTGGGGAAAAATAGGTAGTACCATATACATAGTATGATTTGAACCGTAGAAAACTCCCAAATACCTTCACACACATACATACACACGCACACACACACATACACTCCCCAAAAAGTAATGGTGGTGACAATAGGTTAAATCATAGGTAGTTTTTAATTTCCTTTTTCATACTAGTATTTTCCATGTTTTCTATAATGAATAGCTTTTACTTTCATAATTAGAATAAAATTATTTTAAAAAATTTACTGTCATGCAAATGTTCAAGCCATATGTAAATAATTTATAATTGACTGCAGATAAGACACTTATAAATGAATGTAGAGGAAATTAAGAAACTCAATTAAAAACTTTATTCCTGAAAGAATCATTCATTTAGCATTCATTATACGTGTCAGGGACTGTGTTCCTCACTCGCGTTCTCAGAGAGCCCCGTAAAGCCTTGCTCATGAGGAGACACAGTGTGACGAGTGGCAGCCGCTGGTGAGAGAGGTCAGCATAGCAGCTATCGGAACATGTAGACAAACTATAAGGATTGCTGATTGCGTGTTGGTTAGTTTAGCATATGACATGGGTTAGTCTACAGATATGTGCCACTTAAAAGCCAATTCTCTAAATATTCTAAAATTTAAAACCACAAAATCAATGAAGTTGAGATAGAGGAGTAAGACCTGGTGTCAGTCCTAAGGGAGTTTGCTCTCGTGGGGTAAGCAGGTAGAAATCAGCAGGTCAAGAACGAGACTAGTTCTGGATTGTGGGTTCACGGGAGACCACTTTAACTTGTCTTTTCTGGTGTCTTCTTGGTGGGTAGTCCCAGAGCGTGCCTAGGACAGAGGAGGAAGAAAGGAGAAAGTGTGCTGGGCATATAAACCATTTCCCCCTCAGCCTCTTGCTTTAACCAGACCTCTTTGGTCTTTACTTTCGTCGGGACTGTATAGTGATTATGCTGACAGGTTGCTTTAGAGGCCACTGTCTTCACCTCAAGCTTCAGGGAGCTTTGCTAGTGGCACACCTATGTTAGCTCTCACTCAAGACTTCCCTTTCACCCACTTGTATTTCCACATATGTCCTTTCCCTTGTCTGTCTTTACTCCTGTAGTTTTCTTTCTCATGCAAACTTTGGGTTCCTAGTAAGACTTTACAGTTCCCAAACCTTGCACTTATATGGAGCTTGCAGAAGGGTGTTTTCTAAGGAAGATGATATACACATAGAAAACAGTTATTCATCTTGGCCCTGTTACAGGCACAATGAAAGATTATTGAGGAATTTTAGTTTTCTTTTAAAATGTATGCGTCTTCATTCATCAGCAGAATAATATTTTAGTGTTTGCCAAATTTCTGGCATGAGATTTAGAATCAGCAAATATCCTTTGCATGCTAAGAATTAAGGAAGTAAGGCTGCCTCACTAACAATTATAAGTTAGCCTTAAGGCTCGTGCAAATAAACTGTTTGAAGCATGAGTACTGGTTATTCTGGCAGCATTAGTTAACATTACTCGAGTGAACTCTTAGCCAAAAAGTGTTGGCTTCATTACTGTAATTAATTGTGATCATACAGCAGATAAAGTATTTTCTAATTAGACTGTAAGAATGACAAGTTAGCTTATGAGTATGATATAGACTAGTTCATTATAGTTTGTTAGAAATTTATTTTCTTCATGAAAAACATTACATTAACTTATAAAACTGTTTTAACAGATAGCATGTAGTAATGTGTGAATAAAATAAAAATTGATTTACAAAAACAGGAGATTAGCCTGTGGCCATAGTATGCCAATTTGATTTTTTAAAATATTGCATTAAAATATTCACCTTGATTACTGAGTCTTTTAATACTCCCTTAAATTTTGCACCTAAGGTGAATATTTCACTTGCCTTACCCTAGTCTTAGCCAGCCCTGGTGGTCTAGTGGTTAAGATTCTAGGCTCTCACCATCTTGGCCCGGGTTCATTTCCCGGTCAAGGAACCACACTACCTGTCTATCGATTGTCATATTGTGGCAGCTGCATGTTGCTGTGATGCTAAAAGCTGTGCCACCAGTATTTCAAATACCAGCAGGGTCACCCATGGTGGACAGGTTTCAGTGGAGCTTCTAGACTAGAAAGAAGGACCTGGCCACCCACTTGCCAAAAAAATTGGCCATGTAAACTCTGTGAGGAGCAGCAGAGCATTGTCCGATACAGTGCTGGAAGGTGAGAGGATGGAGCAAAACGACCAGGCAGGGATCCGTTCTGCTGTGCACAGGGGTGCTAGGAGTCAGAATCCACTCAACGGCACTAACTTACCACCACCCTAGTCTTGGCCCTAATATAATGTCTGTATTTTCTCACAGCCACCAGTCACTAAAAGTCTAGTAACCAACTGTAAACCAGTAACTGACAAAATCCACAAAGCATATAAGGACAAAAACAAATATAGGTAAGTAGTAGATACCTTTTCTCTTTGTTTAGTTTAAGAACAATTACAAGAGACTTCTTTTTAAATTTTATGTGAGATTGTCTTCTTTAGTAATATTGAAATATTAAGTCATTCTGTGAATGTTGGATCCAGTAAAGTTTTATTAAGTGCTTTTCTTACTGAAATTTTGTTTTTCATATCCACGTAAATATTTAAACTCTTTAAATATTTTTTTTTTAATTTTTTGTTTATTGCAGTAACATTGGTTTATAACATTGTAAAAATTTCAGGTGTACATCATTGTACTTCTATTTCTGCATGGACTACATCATGTTCACCACCAAAATACTAATTACAACCCATCACCACACACATGTACCGAATTATCCCTTTCACCCTCCTCCCTCCCCCCTTCCCCTCTGGTAACCACCAATCCAATCTCTGTCCCTATGTATTTGTTTATTGTTGTTATTATCTACTACTTATGTTTTGATAATTAGGTTTGAAATCATGGGAGAAGAAGAAATTGCTTTTAAAATGATTCGTACCAATGTTTCTCATGTGGTTGGCCAGTTGGATGATATAAGAAAAAACCCCAGGTACTGGTTTTTTTTAATTAATAAACTTTATTTTTTAGAGCACTCTTAGGTTCACAGTGAAGTTGAACAGAAAGTACAGAGAATTCCTGTAACTTTAAAAATTATCTTTAATCGTGCAAATAAACATGAATACAAGGCAGTAGGACTAGAGAGAAGGGAGTGACTTATTTCTGTTTGGAGCAGATGTAAATGCCTGAGGTGGAGGTAGTGTTTGAACCAGGGGTTGACTGAGAGACAGGAGTTGCAAGTTGAGATGGGGTCCCCCCTTGCAGAGGGACTAGTACTAACTTCTGAGAGATGGATGACATGATCTGTTCAGTGAGACTGAGAGGCAGACTGCATTGTGGGGAGGTGAGGCCAGACAGCTGGGACTTACATAGCATTTCTAAGAAGGTGCTTCCAGAAAAGTTGTTTTATCTTTGCAATTCAAAGTTCAGATTAGCTTCTGAGGAAAAAGAAGTACTACCAAAATGTGAAAATTAATCCAGTAAACTCCAGTCATTCTTTGGCGATGAATAAATGTTCAGGTTTACATAAGCCTTGAAAATTTCCAGGCTGGCCCCCTAACAGTTGCCTTAGATAGTTTGATAAAATTGATTAAAATCTGCATTTTTGAGTTTTGAACTTTAGTGGAAATAGTTATTTCATCAGTTTCCTGGAAGACCATGGCATTTAAAATTGAATACTTTTTATCTGATCTTTTACATGCTTTTGAAAGTCTTCAGTTTCACCTCATTTAAATTATGAGTTTAATTATAAATGATCAGAGATGTAAAATTTGTAGACTTTTTAAAGCCATGATATTTTTTTCTAAAAATCCATTCTTGGAGTGGGACAGAAATTGGAATTTTAAGAAAAATAAAAATATCTTTAATGCTTATTTAGTTTATTCAGTAATTCAGTAAATTTTTTTTTCTTTATTTTCTACAAGATAACAAATGTTTCCTCCAAGCCAGGCAAACAATAAGCCGTAATAATTAATAATCATCCAGCTTGCAGCTCTTTTTGCACATGCTGTTCCCTGTGCTTGGAATGCCCTGCTCTAATTTTTTTAAATGATTTAAAGAACCAGTTTCAGTATTTGCTGTTTGCCTCCCCCATTCTGTTGATGTGCTCTCTGGGGCATTAGTGATCTGTAGTTATATCACATGCAAGTTTGCAGTTTTTAGTTGTACCCTATACGTTTATGTCTTTGTGCCAGTTTGCAAGTTGTTGGGTGAGAGAATTCAGACATCTTCCTGGTGCTAAAGGGACAGGGTTTTACTAAAAAGACACAGGGCAAGCCAGCCTTTTCCAGCAGTGTCTGCCAGGCCGGATACTTCTGTGACTCTGAACAGATTTTACTGTTTTTAACTCTTGTTTGTTTATTTTGTTTTGTTTTGCTTTTATGAGGGCTTAGGAGTGGAAAACCAGTCTCTGACTTAAACTTTAAGGATAGGTTTATCCCATTAATGAGGAGTCTGGGATAGGCAGTATCCTATCCTTTTTCTCCGACTGACCTCTTGGCTCTGCTGCCCCCTGCTTGTGTTGGCTTCATCCTCAGGCTGGAGATAGGGTGGCCGCAGCAGTTCTACATGTCCCTGCAGACACAGCCATGTCCAGAGGCAGAAAGGGATTGCCTGTTTCTGTGTGTCGTGTGTTGTTCCCCCATTGCTGAAGGGGAGGGATTCGCTTACACTAGTCAGGAGCTGCCTCTGGGTTGGGGTGGGGTCGCTTTGCTTTGAGTCAGCTCATGGGGGAAGAAATACTGAGCAAAATGCAAGTTCTCTTTGAAGGGAGAGGGAGTGTTTGCTGGGCCCCCAGCAGGGTTTGCTTTAGCTACCCTGTATCCACACACACCTTTTGTCTCATACATATACTTTTTTCTTTAATTTTCCCCAATTTTTTTCAAAAAATTTGAAGATACAGAAAAATTGACAAGAACAGTACAATGAATCCCATAAACCCTTAACCTAGATTTTTAAATTGTCAGCATTTTGTTATATTTGCTTAATCTCTGTCTTCATCTCTCTACACACAGGTTTTGTTTTTGTTCTTTTTGGTTTTTTTTTCCCTGAACCATCTGAAAATTAGTTGCAGACATCCAGCCACTTTACTCCTAATTATTTTAGCATATTTTAGCACTTCTAAAACAAAGTCATTCTCCTTTATAGCACAAGACCATTAACACACATCGAAGAACCTTAACATTGACTAAATATTACCATCTAATAGATAGTCTGTATTCAGATTTCCCCAGTTGGCTCTAAATGCCCTGTTTAGCTGTTGTTTATTTTTTGTTTGTTTGTTTTTAATCCAGGATACAGTAAGGCTCATGCATTATATTTGGTTGGTATATCTTGTTAGCATCGTTTAATTTAAAGCAGTCCCCAAGTTTGGAGAATAGATAGGATAATGAAATTTCACATACCCATCATTCATCTTCAATAAGAAGCAGTTTATGGTTGATCTTGTTTCATCTAAACACACCTAGTCCTTCACTACCTCTTCCCGATTATTTTTAAGTAAATCTCAGACATTGTAGTATTTTATCTGTAAATTTTTCAGTATATATCTCTAAATTATAAGGACTCTTTAAAAGTAATCACAATACCATTATTTATTCCTTAATATGATAAATTATCTGGTCAGTGTACACAATTTCCCCAATTGTCTTTTATAAACATTTATGTTTTTTAAGTTTGTTGCTTTGAAGTGGTATCAAGTAAATTGCAGTTAAGTCCTTAGGTTTTCCCCTCCATTTCTCTCTTTTTTTAACCATATAATTTTGTGTGTGTATATATGAAGAAATCCAGTTATATATTCTGTAGATTTCCTACACTTTGGACCTCTCTGATTGTATCCCAGTTGTCTAACATGTTCCTGTGTCCCTTGTATTTCCTGTAAGTTGGTAGTTGGATCTGAAGGCTTTATTAGATTACGTTTGATTTTTTTTTTTTTTTTTTTTTAATTTTAGCAAGTGTACTTCAAAAGTTGGTATTATCCCTACCTATCCTTTTAATGGGCCCTCGGTTTAGTGATTTTTGCCTTGAAGGGAACTTGAAACAGAAGGGAAGCACCACGGTAATCTGCTTTTTGACAGAGCCCTAGCATCTTAGAGCTTGGCTGGAGATATAAGAAGTCACGAAACTCATAGAATCTATAGGTACAGGGCACCATCCATGTCTCAATTATCTATGTGACTATTCTTAGTAATATAACTCATTCAGAGAACTTGGTACTTACTAATTTTTTCCCTGGCTGCTAACAAAATGCTCCAGTCATTTAACTCCATTTATTGAACACTGACCTGGGGATATGTTAAACGGAAATCATTCAATTAATTTACTCCCACAGCTAGAAGGCACTTTGAAGATTATCTTCCCTAGTTCTTTTAGTTTTACAGGTGAGGAGCATCCAAAGAAAAATTTTATGTAAGAACTTGGGACATTAGTCCATTCAAACTATGTTTGGAATCCACATTTCTTATTTTGTTATGTCAGGATCATCCTTGTGATAACCAGTAACCCTGGGTCTCTATTTAATTTCCAGGAAGTTTGTTTGCCTGAATGACAACATTGACCACAATCATAAAGATGCCCAGACAGTGAAGGCTGTTCTCAGGGACTTCTATGAATCCATGTTCCCCATACCATCCCAGTTTGAGCTCCCAAGAGAGTATCGAAACCGTTTCCTTCATATGCATGAGCTGCAGGAATGGTAAGTTTGCGTGTTTCATATACATGTGTGTGTATGTTTTTTTTTACAGTGATGAAATTTCTTTAATGTGTTATTTGCCCTATAATTTCTTTGTCAAAATACACTATAGTTTTTATTGAGCTTCATAGTTGAAATATGACTTTTATGGAGCTCACTGGCCAAGCACATCTGAGCCTTATTCACCGCCATCAGAGTAGCTACCCTGGTTCTTGAGTACCTGCTATGTGGCAGACACTGTGCTGGGTAATATATTGACTCTACTCTTTACAGCTAAAGGTACTGTTATTGCCATGTTACAAATGAGAACATAGTAATAGAAGCTGAGTGATTTGTTCAAGGTGAAGCGGCTGATAAGTGGCAAGTCCAGCCTGATTCTCAACCCTCTGCACGTTCCACTGTATTCCAGAGCTGCTTTATAATGTTTCTTAATTTTTTATTTTACTACCATTTCCAATACTTAATGATAAGGATATTTTTCTCTTTGAATTTTGGAAGATTTTTGGCCCCTTACCTGCCACCCCTCTGCCAGGTGCTAGGAATACAAACATGAAGGGAATATGGTACCAGGCTTTGAGGCACTCACAGTTTATTCAGGAAGACAGAGGCCAGGCAAACAGTTGTGATACAGAGTGCCATAGTGTGTTCAATGCTATTACTGGAGTACGGAGGAGGAAGCAGCTAATTCTGTTAAAGGAAGGTGACATTGGATTTGGTTTTAATTATGAAAAGGACTTTTCCAAGTAGGAAAAAGTGTTCCTGGTGGAAGAAATGGCATGTGCAAAGACCCAGAGGTGTAAAAGAGTGCCGTGGGAAGGGAAAGGAGACATTGTGAAGGGCTGTTAGCTGAGTTAGACTTTTTTCTGTAGAGGATGGGGCTCCCTAAGAGAAATTTTTTAGATGGTTGTTGTGATCAGACTTCACGATTTGGAAAGATAACTGACAGTAGTGTGGGGGTTGGACTGGTGAGGGAATTGTCTGGAGCGAGGCATTGTTGTCTAGGAACTGGAGGCAGGGAGACAAGTAATAGCATTTCAGTAGTCCTAGAAACAGACAGTCAAGGTGTGAACCAAGGACACAGCCCAGGGGATAAAGAGAAGGCAGTAGGCAGACTTGGGAGAGATTTTAGAGAGGAAATTAGCAGACCTTGGTAACTGGAACTCTGGTGTCTTGGAGTTGGGTAAGGGAGACAATTAGCATAGATTGCCAGTATCTATATATTTTTATTTTTGTAAGGAGAAATTATTACTAAATCATGGGTCTTGTCATCTAGAAATGGCAAGAAATGTCTTCTCACCATTTTCACTTTCTTTTAGGTCAGAGGAAAAAGATCTTGGGTGGTTCCAAGTGCTAACTCCCCAAATCTAGTTTGTGACTAAATTGACCTTTAAGGGCCCAATTGAATAAGAAAGGAGTGGGCTTAAAAGTAGTTTGAGAGGACTTTGATTTCTGTGTTGTACAATTGAGACAAATCAGGTGTAGGAGGTTTTTTGCAATTCCCTGATCTGGGGGCTGCTTTTTCCTCATCCTGCTCAGTTTCTGCATCATCTCTCTCTGCTGACTCAACAATCCCGCCTACTTCCTAGAAACGTTTCTTTTTCTCATTCCTTTCATGACACTGCACTCTTGAGTCCTCTGTTGCCTTGCCCTGGTCTCCTGCATTGGCTGGCTTCCTGTTCCCCTTTCTTGGGTACAGTGCTTTCTGCACTGTACAGCAGTCTGTCTGATGTGCTTGTCTCTCCTGGTGGACACTGAGCCCTCTACAGGGGTAGAGACGATATCTTACTGGTCTCTGAGTCTATAGTGCCTCCCTACCACATAGGATGGGTAGCTGAGGGAAGCTTGGTTCACCTCCAGCTATTATAGGCTTCTCTGGTTGCTGGGGCAGCTCATTAGCTGTGTGAATGACACTGTAGACGTTAGAACTGACTGAGCTGGTTGTGATCCTGTTAATAGATGTAGGAAAGACAGGAGGAAGAAGAGTGTGTGGGAGAGTACCATTTTGAACACATGACTTGAGGTAGAGACATCCACAACTAGCCATTGTAAATGAGCATCTGAAACAGCACAGAGGCCTGGATTTGGTAGTTATTAGTATATCTTCCAAGCCTTATGTTAAACATTATTTAATCTTCGTAATAAATTATTCATTATTTCCAAATTACAGATGAGGAAACTGCTATACTGCCTCTATTTATCCCCAATATCCGATCTCCAAGTCCAGTAGCTCCAACTCTCAGAATGTCTCCTTGGTTGGTTATTTTCATTCTCACTGCCCTTCATTTTTTTTTCATGCCTGGACTAACTCGACTGCCTGCCTCAGGTCACCTGCTTGTGACATTCATCCTTCAAGTGGCCACCATTTTCACTTTGATTGTGACACATAAACACACACACCTGTCATTTCATCCCTTTTCCCATTGCAGTGTTATGTCCAAACCCCATTGCGTGGTTTTCTAGAACAGTTGCAGTTCATGTGCACGGCCTTTCCATGGCTTAGCTCTCCCTGATGCCGCTGTGCTGGACTTCATTCAGTTCTGCGGGGCTCCGCTTGCTATTCTGACTTTGCTGATGCTCATTCCCTTTCTCAGCCAAATGCTTCTCTCCCCCCTTCACAGCTTAAATGAAATGTCACCATCTTTGTGGTGTTTTCCTGGTTTCTCTAAGTTTTTCCACAAGACTTTGCTTTTCTTAATATATATTTCTGTCCATTTTGTGTGATGGCTAGTTGACTGCATGTCAGTGACTCCCCGGACTTGTAAACACGTAAGAGCAGGGACTTCATCTTGTTCATCTGTCTGTAGGCACAGGAAGTGTTTATTGAGTGACTGAGTGAATAAATCAATGTGAATGAATAAATAAAAATGAATGAAAGAGTGCTTTTGTTTAAATGCTAGAGGTAATTTTCTTAAGTCCTCTTCCGTGCCTGGATAACTGTTACTAATTCAAATATAATATTTATTATGACATAATGAAAAATCTGAACTCATGTTGGAAATATATATTGTGTTAACATTTTAGAATTGCCTCCAGACAATGTTTTTGTGTTTCACACATTGTTTTTGCTAAACTAGTATATTAAATAACTTTAGTGACAGTGACACCATTCAGAGAGCTACATATTTGCTTCCTTTTCTCTCTGAACAGGAGAGCATATCGAGACAAATTGAAGTTTTGGACTCATTGTGTACTAGCAACATTGATTATGTTTACTATATTCTCATTTTTTGCTGAACAGGTAAGTTTTTTATATTTTATGTGGGGATCACACTATTTCTTGATATTAGCATCTGATTCTTTTAGAAAATGATATAAACTCATAAGAAAATTTTTGTTTCTTTTATTGTCTTATAGTTCATATGTCAATATGTCAAATAGATGTCATATATTCAGGCAGCAAACACAGTAGCCGTTTAAATTCATTTATCTTCTAAATCCGTTACCAGTATTCTTTTTACCTGGAACTCGATAGATTAAGTTGCAGGCTTCAAGCTAAAACTGAAAAGCTATAAGTATTTTTAACCAAAAAAGACCCAGAATCCTCATCTGATCCTGATTTTTTATGGGTCTCCAATTTTATTCTTTCTTATAACCTTTCTAAAAGTGACCACAGTGTCTGATTTTCAGACCTCCTGCTGTTCTGTAGATGGTGCCTGGTAGAGTCTCCCACTTACATTTCCTTTGAATGGCTGGGAGTTCTTCTCATGCAGGCCCACACACAGCCTGCTGCAGGTGAGGGTCCAGAAGTAGGAGAGAGATTTGTGAGGTGAAAAGAGAGGGATAAGAGAATCCTTATTAGGCTGCAGCTATGAAATGCTCTGAAGAAAAAGGATAGAAGAAGGAAGGAAACAGTGTCTGGGCTGACCTGACTTGTGAGGGGCAAGTGAACCTTGCCTCAGCCTCCATTCGAGGTGACTGTTGAGTGGAGCTTTTCTAGCTGTCACTTATGGGAAACTTACACTGAGTTTACTTACACAAGGAGGAGGAGGAAGAGGCCGAAGTACTGAGAGCTTTAGGATAAACAGAACCTGGGCTTCCTGCTGCAGATGCAAGGAAACTCAGGAAATGGAGATGGGGCAGGGAAGCAGGACTGCAGTTGAACCTTCATCTACTTCCCAGGGAATATAAATCTTGTTCTTGATATTTGTTGCCATTGTTCCTGGCAGATAAAAATCTTAGGAAAAATTCTTAAAAAGACTACCTGCTTTTAGGACAGGAGTCCAGTGAGGAACCCATGAGTCAGCTGTGTGCTGGCCTGTGATGGGGAAGGAGAGGGACCCTAGCTGAAAGGAGCAGCTGGTGGCAGTAGAAGGGAACAGAAGCATCAGCCTTCCATCTGTGTAGTTTACACCAGCAGAGATCAGGGAACCAGAAAGGCAGGAGGAGGGAGAAAGGAAGGGAAGAATAAATCCTCTCTCCTCTGGCACCTTGCTCTTCACCTACTTGAATCAAATTCCTTAACCTCTGCCGTGCTCAGAAACAAACCTGCCAACGCTGCGTCTTCCTCTGCCACAGACTCCCAGCTCTTCATTCACACCGCGGTGGCTTATGCTTGGGCAAAGCCCTGCTTCCACCCTGAGATGGATTCCAAATTGAAGCCATAAAGAACATGCATGTTTTTCTCATTGAAACTTTATTATAATGATGGTTGGGTTTTCTATTTCAGATATATTATCTGAATACATAAACTATTTATGTGAGGAAAAAAAGCTATCCAGGTTCTAAGCTACTAATTTATAAATGAGCTTTCACATTACAACCCATTCGTAAATTGGGTATTACCTGTATTTTCAAATGATTATTGCTACGGTTAAGTATAGAAAAAAATGTTTATAGGATTTTTAATACATGGTTTTAGTTTTTTTTTTTTTTTGTCAGGAAGATCAGCCCTGAGCTAACAACCATGCCAATCCTCCTCTTTTTTCCTTTTTTGCTGAGCAAGACCGGCCCTGGGCTAACATCTGTGCCCATCTTCCTCCACTTTATATGGGACGCCGCCACAGCATGGCCTGACAAGCGGTGCGTTGGTGCGCGCCCGGGATCCGAACCTGGGCCACCAGCAGTGGAGTGTGCGCACTTAACCGCTAGCCACAGGGCCGGCCCCTGGTTTTGGTTTTTTTAAAGACTTTTATGTATGTAGTCATTTTCAAACCCAGGGACAGTGGTCTTAAAGGCTAAACAGAGCCAGTGTCCTTCAATAGAAGGACTTGACAAACAGACATCTTGAAAATAAATATGCTTGGGTAATCTCTGTGTACAGATCTGTAGTTATAGGTCTTAGAAAAATGAAGCTTAGGCCAAAATAATTTTAATCCTCATGGATCTCCTGTGGGCACATATCTTGGCATATTGACCCTATGAAGCCAAATGAAATTAGTGGTTGTTTTTGTTTTGGGGGAGGAATGATGGAGACTTGTTTGCTGTTTTTTATGTATAAGACTGTGGAAATGATTAAGGTCATAAGGCTGTCCGAAAGAAGGTTTAATATACTTATACTCTTTTGTCAACGTGGGGAATTAAAATTTATTTTCTATCTTTCATCAGTTAATTGCACTTAAGCGGAAGATATTTCCCAGAAGGAGGATTCACAAAGAAGCTAGTCCTGATCGAATCAGGGTATAGAAGATCTTCATTTGAAAATCATCTACCTCAACATTCACTGAGCATTTTAAAACTCAGCTTCACAGAGATGTCTTCATGATACGATGCTTAGCCAGCCTGGCCTGAAGAAGGAAAATCATCCAGTACAATACTTGTTTTGTGGCGTGAATATAGCTTACTAATCAGGAATTGTTTAAGCAACACACTGAAAACTTGTATACTGATCAGCTCTGAACTCGTTTTACTTTTAAAGCATTTGCTCATGGACCTGTCATTCTTTTAATGAAAAGGCTCACTGAGGAGAGACAGCTGAGCTAACATCTGCCAATCCTCCTCTTTTTTTGCTGAGGAAGACTGGACCTGGGCTAACATCCATGCCCATCTTCCTCTACTTTATATGGGACGCCGCCACAGCATGGCTTGACAAGCGGTGTGTTGGTGCGCGCCCGGGATCCGAACCGGCGAACCCCAGGCTCCCGCAGCGGAGCATGCACACTTAACCGCTTGTGCCACTGGGCTGGCACCCCATTGCAACTCTTGCCAACTAACTTTAACCCGAGAAGCCTAGGCTCACTTGGGAGCAATTGCTAAGAGACTCCAGTCTTTGCATTCCAAAGCTTTTTGCTATGGTTTTACATTTTTGGTTTTTTTTTCTTTTTTCTAGTTCTCATTTTCAAAATAAGTAGTTAATAAGTTAACTAGTTATTCTTGCATCTGAAAACAATGAATTAGGATGTCTAAACATGTTTTGATAGATGTTATTTAAATAATGCAGCAATATCACCTCCTATCTGCAATATCTAAATTATGGATTTTATTAATGTTTAAGGCTATAAGTGGTCTTAAACTACTTACAACTACGGACGAGCTCAGTGACTGATATTTGAAATACTTTGTGTTTGCTTCCCTCAGCCCCTAAGAATCTGTGATTTCATGTAGAGGCCTAATTACAAAGGGCTGGAGTTACGTAGCAGAGCTACTTCCCAGATGTAATTATGTTTTGGAAATGTACATATTTAAATAGAAGTGCCTCATTTTAGAAATGAGTAGTGCTGATGGTACTGGCACATTACAGCAGTGTCTTCTTTAATACTTGTCAGTATATTCCAGTAGCTCTCTCTCTCAATCCGTTTCATACAATGCAGGGGTCAGTAAACTTTTCCATAAGCCACATAGAAAATATTTGCAGGCCACATGTGTCTCTGTTGCATATACTTCTTTGTTGTTTAGTTTTTTTTTTAACAATCCTTTAAAAATATCAAAACCATGTTTAGCTTGCAACTGTACAAAAACAGGCCACTAGCTGGATTTGGCCCACAGGCCATTGTTTGCTGACTGCTGGGACAGAGAATGAGTATTTTTATGTATGGGTAAGCCCTGATGTTCAGCCATATTTTGTCATAATACAGTGGATTTCTGGAGACCAGGTTCCATGAGTCCTTTTTGAACTCTGAGAGGTATTTTAGATCATGATCTCAACAGTATTCTTTCAAAATGGCATACATATTTTGTAAAAAGAACTTGAAATGTAAATACTGTGTTTGTGCTGTAAGAGTTATGTATTTCAAAAACTGAAGTCTCATAAAAACTTACATTTTGTCTGATGCTTTGATTTTTAAATCTTTGAGGAGAGAGTTTATTGTTATCCAGATTCAACAGTCATTTGAGTGCTTATATACAGTTTGTCAGGGTCAGTGCTAAACATTACTGAAATGAAATGGAAAGTAGTGTAAGGAGAGGGTAATATTAAAACATACTGGAGAATGTCACTTTATGGGGGGAAAATAAGTTCAAAAAGGGGATTTATCATATGGTAAAAATTCAGGGGGTGTGTGAGTGTCCTTCTAAAAATGAAGAATTTATTCTAGACAGGTTACAGAGAAATGAACATTTGGATATAATGGCGATTTCTATGGTTACATGAATATAGTCCACATCTAATTAGCTGCTTAATTGATAATGGGATGGATAATAGAATCATAGAATATTCGGAGAATCATTCATCTAATGAGAATCATTAGAACAGAGGAACCTTAGAAGTTGAGTAGTCAAATGGTTTAAAAAATTTTAAAGCTTCTGAACCATTAGTTCAAATGAAATCCTATCAAAGGCCAGGATATAATACAAAAGAAGGAAAGCTGCTCATCCTGCCTGACCCCAAGGTGGTGCCTCCAAACTCCCAGGCGCCACAGGCAGAGTTTCTGCATTTTGTCATTGAGGACACCAGGGCCAGGAAGATTACTGGCTTGTCCAAGGTCTCACAGCCAGTTAGAGGCAGAGGTGGGTTGGAGCCCAAGTTGTCAGTCTCTTTTTCCCATCCCCACCAGGCCCTGCTGCCTCTCCATGACATAGTGACACGTGCTGGTGAAGAGCACAATCTCTGTAGTCAGACTTCTTGGGGTTGGAGTCCTGAATCCTAGACATGGTTTGCTACAATTCAGCTTTGTCCTCTAAAATGTGGGAGGCAATACTGGTGTCTACCTCATAGGCTTATGGTGACAATTAAAGGAAATGACATGTGTAACACACCCACCACAGAGCCTGGCAAATACTCCTGCCTGATAAATGTCAGGGATGATGATGGTAGTGATGAAAGTTTGTATAAAGGATTGTTATCCAGGTAAGGGGTGAGGTTGCTAGTGTACTCATTAGGGTGAAATGATTACATTACCTTTAGCTAAGAAAGTGACACATTTTCTAATTTAAAAAAATTGTTTTGCCTAATTCATTTCTTCAGAAGTGTTTATTTTAAAAATTATTTCTACACATACCAAAGAGTATACAAATAACGACCAACAGATCAAGAATTTACAAGTGAAGTGTAATCACAACTCAGGTCAAAACATTTAAGGAAGAAACCACCAGCCCCACAAAAATTCCTCCAGAGTGTAGAAAAAAGAAGGAAAACACCATCTAACTTGTCCCTTGAGGCCAATACAACCCCACACCAAAGCCTGGCTAAGTTACCATAGAAAGGAAAACCTCAGGCCATCTACCACATAAGAATCCCAAACGAACTCGAGCAAGCTGGATTCAGTTATTCCCCCAACGAGCAACACTTTATGATCAGGCTGAGTCCACTCCAGGCCCAACACCTAAAAATCGATGGAATTCACATCAGTAGGACCAAAAAGAGAAACCGCATGATAATCTCAATGGACCTTTCTTTCTTTAAAAAAGATTATTATGAAAATTTAAAAATAGAGAGTCTTAGCATAATGACTTCCCATCTGTTCAACAGTTATCAAGATTTTGCCACCTTTGTTTGCTCTATTTTTATTTTTTTTGTGGATATATTTTAAAGTAAATCCCAGACTAAATGGAGACAGAAGTACAGGGGAAGTAAAGGGGCTTCCGTGTGCTATATGCACAAATCTAACTCAACCTGCTCAAGGAAAAAACAAAGTGGGGTGCAAAAGATGGACACCCTGCCAGGCCTGTCACTCAGCACTGCCTATCCCTGCCTGTCTCTGCTTTTCTCTGTCAGCTTTTCTCCTCATGGTGGAGTTGTGGCAGCTCCTCACTCACATCCCCCCAGAGAGGCAGGAAGCTTCCTCTCTGGCTCCAATTTAGAAAACCCTGGAGGAGGTGAGTTACTATGATTGGCTCACTCTAGGTTCTGTGCCCATTTCTGTGGCCACAGAGATGGGGATTTTTACCAAAAGAGGGAGGGGAGGGGTGCTGGGCCAACAAAAACACTCCAGCTTCACAGAATAAAGATTGGGTGTACGTGGAAGACCAAGTTCCTGGATTAATTACTCAAGTTGAAGGCAAGCTGTCATACTTGAAAGCAATTGGAAAAATCAAATCTGTTGATTAGAATACAGTGAACCTTATAAACTTTTCATTATTGAAAAGATTCAAAGAAATGTTTGTAAAGCATTAGTCAGTACCTGCCACATAAATGCTCCATAAATGGTTCACAGTTATGGTTATTATAGTTTGAAATTGGTCCCAAGTTATCTTTCTGATCTTCCTTCTGCTTCTCCTCCTCTGCCAGGTGCTTGGTCACATCCTGTGCCAACCACGTTGCATTTCCCAAAACGTGCTGTGCACTTTTATGCCTCTATACCATTGCAGATGCTGTTCTTACTGCTTGACTTGTCTCTTCCTTCCTTATCTATCTGTTAAACTCCTATTCCTACCTCCGTCACCAACAGTTCATCTACTGAGAAATTTTCTAAGAGATTATATATACTTGAGTTCTTTGAGATGATGAATAAGGAAATAAAGAATAATAATTAGGCTTTCAAGCAACTTTGACAGGATTCTACACCACAGTTACTAAAGAAAATGAGAAAACATTTTGTCAGGAATACAGGTAATTAGAGGGAGTAAATGGGCAATGATATATATGGAGTATTAACAATGTGGTCTGCTAAGAATTAGCACTGAGACTTGAACTAGGCTGTCTGAAAGTGCGATCAAAGTCGAAAGTCTGAAGCTTTTGTTTGCCAAATCTTAATTAAAAGAGGTAAAATATGATTAAAAACAGGAAAAAAATTGCAGAGCTGGTAGCAAACTAAGGCAGGTACAAAAGTTGAAATATATTTTTAAATTATTTTGGGGAAAATACATATATGCACAGAAAAGAGAATGAAAGGAAATAATATCCAAAATTTAAAATTGTGTATTACCTGTTGGTAGTGAGATTATGAGTGAATTTTATTTCCTTCATGAATTATGTATTTATCTTCTAAAACTTATTTTTCAATGGATATTTATTACTTTTATAACCAGGACAATTTAACAGTAAATTTTAGGTAAAATTATACTGACCCTTATTAAATTTTTAGTGGAAAGTAGAATGCTTTTTACTAGCCAGCCCCATAACTTTGAAAATCCATAAAATGCCTTTGGTTTAGTCATTCCCCTTTTTGTGTTTTTATTTAGTTGGGTAAGGATTAAAATTTGGAACTTGAATATAGATGAGTTCTCATTTGGAGCTAGAAAAATCAAAGGGTCATGACATGCAATCTTGATTATTCATAGGGCAGATAATTCATTCATATCCTTTGTTCCTTATTTCCTTCCTGTTTTTCACATTTTTAAGTTTCCTAACGTTTGAGAAAATAAGGCAATAGCATTAGTTAGTCACCAGACAGAGATGTTGAGCTGTCCTTGTTAATGTGACAAATCAAGTTAGTGGTTCTAAATTTTAGCAGTTTGAGAATAACCTGGAGAATTTATTTAAAATGCAGATGCCCAGTCCCCACCCACAGTTATTTTGGTGCATTTAACACCCTTTCCCCCACCTCACCTCTGCAAGTGATCCTGACACAGGATGGCCCATGAACCACACTTTGAGAAACTGGTATTTGAAGCCATGTGTATATATGAAAACATTTAGAAAAAGAGTACAAATTGAGGAAGAACTGAGTAAAACCAAGTCCTGGGGAACTCCAACATCTAAGCGTCCATTGAAGGAAGAAGAGCTAGCAAAGTACTGAGAAGCTGCCGGAACGATTAGAGGGTAACAACAGTATGTATAGCTATAGAAGCCAAAGGAAAACAGAATGAGGGAGGAAAAAAGAGAGGTCAACAGTTTTGACTGTTGCTGTGAGTCAAGTGAGATGAGGACCAGAGAATGTCCATTTGATTTAGCAACATGGAAGTCACTGGTCACTTTAGAGCAAGCACCATTTTGAAGAAGTGGGAAGGGCTAAAGTTGGTTTAGAGTGATTTAAAGGGTACACGGGAGGAGAGGAAATTGAGGCAACAAGCTTAGATAATTCTTTCTAGAACTTTGACTGATGAAAGAGACAGGGGAGCAGTAATTTGTCTGGAAATAAGGCCAAGGAATTTTTTAAGTTGTGAGAGATTTGAGTATTTGTAAATGTTAATGGGAGGGATAGAGCAGAGAGAGAAATAATGTAAGATTCTTGGAAGACAAGAGGCCATGGAACTCAGAACACAGGAGGAAGGCCATCTCTCCTAGTCTAAGAGGAGCGAAGCATGGACACAGATGCAGTAAGTTGTTGGTTTGATGGCAGAAGTTTGGGGTTTGAGGGTTTCAGTCTGAACAGTTTCCTCAGAGAAAATAGGAAGAAGGTCAAATACCAAGCGTGAAGGGAGGTAGCAAGCTTGAAGGTCGAGTAGAGTAGAAAAGGCTTAAACTGCTAACTGGGGAGAATGTGTTGGCCAGAGGGAAATGGGAGAATTTGGAGCAATGTTGAGGGCCCAACTGAGGCTGGAACTCATCAATTTAAAGTGCTATAAATTTGCCCCATTGGGTAATTTTCTCCAGAGGCACCGAAGCAGGAGTGGGCACAGATAAAGATAGTTGTGTGTTTGCAGAAATAACATTTTGCCAGACAAATATAGCGAAAGTACTGGTGGTTATTTGCAAGAGACTGACTTAAATGATGGAATTTGAATATAAGATGACAAGAGGAGGGCTCATGGAGAAACAAAAGTAAAAAGATAATGGATTGGAAGTCCTGATGAGACTGGAAAATGATTATAGTGGAAACAGATGAGATTAAGTGAGCTGGAAAGGTAGGAGTTATTGGTTTGAGGGTGAGATGTCTGAAAGAGGAATTTTGAAGGTGGAGCAGCTTCAGGTGTGGCCATAGGAGTCGGGGGATTTTGAATGGAGTGCAGGAGCAGGTCATTCTAGATGAGGATGTTAAAGGAACTGAGAGACCAAAGGATGAGGGCAAGAGTTGGAGTGAGAAGATTGTGCTAGATGCCATAATGTTCAGTGAATGAACAGGGGAGACCAAGAGGTAGATATCAAAGCTGCTTGGGATGTCTGCCTAGAAGATTAACTTTCCAAATTATGCTTTGAGTCTTTCTAACTGTGACTGCAGAAGTATCAACTAGTTATGTATAATCTTGTCCCTTTCAAACCTTCTAAGGACGCTTCTTTGTTTTAATGAGTGGAGTTATAGAGGGGCTGCAACAGAACATCAGAAAGTTATGTTGTTTAAAGAAGAAAGTGATAGAGTGACTCAAAAGGGAAGATCCAGGGCAATGAGAAAGAGGAAAAATAAAGAAGTGCAGTGGAGAGGCAAGTGAGCAAGAGAGAGAGTGGGAGAGAACTGGCAGCTGCCATGAGGCTCTCCTGTGGGGACTTGGAGGGAAAGAGTTCCCTGGTTAAAGGGATGTCTAGGTAATTTTTCACAAGAGAGCCAAGAACATACAATGGAAAAAGGAAAGTCTCTTCAATAAATGGTGTTGGGAAAACTGGACAGCCATATGCAAAAGAATGAAAGTAGACCATTATATTACACCATACACAAAAATTAACTCAAAATTGATTAAAGACTTGAAAGTAAGACCCAAAACCATAAAATTTCTAGAAGAAAACATAGGCAGTACACTCTTTGACATCTGTCTTAGCAGCATCTTTTCAAATAATGTCTCACCAGGCAAGCAAAACAAAAGAAAAAATAAACAAATGGGACTACATCAAACTAAAAAGCTTGTGCACAGCAAAGGAAACCAACAAAACAAAAAGACAACCTAACAATCGAGAGAAGATATTTGCAAATCATATATCTGATAAGGGGTTAATATCCAAAATATATAAAGAACCCATACATCTCAACAACAAAGAAACAAACAACCCAATTAAAAAATGGCAAAAAGATCTGAACAGATATTTTTCCAAAGAAGACATACAGATGGCCACAGGCACATGAAAAGATGTTCAATATCACTAATTATTAGGGAAATGCAAATCAAAACTACAATGCAATATCACCTCATGCCCGTCAGAGTGGCTATAATGAACAAGACAGGAAACACCAAGTGTTGGAGAGGATGTGGAAAGAAGGGAACTCTCATATACTGCTGGTGGGAGTGCAAACTGGTGCAGCCACAATGGAAAACAGTATGGAGATTCCTCAAAAAATTAAGAATAGAACTACCATATGATCCAGCTATTCCACTGCTCGGTATTTATTCAAAGAACATGAAAACACGAATGCATAAAGATACATGCACCCCTGTGTTTACTGCAGCATTATTCACAATAGCCAAGACTTGGAAGCAACCTAAGCACCCATCAAGGGACAAATGAATAAAGAAGATGTGATATATACACACAATGGAATAATACTCAGCCATAAGAAATGATGAAATCCGGCCATTTGTGATAACATGGATGGAACTTGAGTATATTATGCTAAGCAAAATAAGTCAGAGGGAGAAGTCAAACACCATATGATCTCACTCATAAGTAGAAGACAAAAATAACAACAACAACAACAACAACAACAAGCAAACATATAGATACAGAGATGAGATTGGCGGTTACCAGGGGGAAGAGGGGACAGAGAGGGGTGAAAGAGGTGACAGGGGACACATGTACAGTAATGGATGGTAATTAGTCTTTAGGTGGTGAATATGATGTAGTCTACACAGAAATCAAAATATAATGATGTACACCTGAAATTTATATAATGTTATAAACCAAAGTTACCTCAATAAAAAAATTAAAAAATAAAAAAAGGTATGTCTAGGAAGCTGTTTTGTTTGATGTGCAAAGTGTCACCTCACTAAACTTTTAATAAAATCAATATCATTTGCCAATTACAGGCAGAATTGGATGGGACAACACATGAGAGACTGGCCTCAAGATTATGAGCGCAGTGACTACCACAGGGTCCTTCTAAACCAGTCTATGCAAACAATTTTCCTTTTTTTTTTTTTTGGTGAGGAAGATTGGCCCTGAGCTAACATCTGTTGCCAATCTTCCTCTTTTTGCTGAGGAAGATTGACTCTGAGCTAACATCTGTGCCCATCTTCCTCTATTTTGTATATGGGATGCCACCACAACATGGCTTGATGAGCAGTGCGTAGGTCTGCGCCCGGGATCTAAACCCGCAAACCCCATGCTACCAAGGCAGCACACACTAACTTAACCACTACACCACTGGGCCGGCCCCAATAGTTTTCCTTTTGGTTAATTTTACTTCTTAGATCTTTTTGAGAAATACTTTCTTAAAGACTCAGAAATGGGGGGCGAGCCGGTGGCATAGTGGTTAAGTGTGCACGCTCCGCTGCAGTGGCCCAGAGTTCGGATCCCGGGTGTGCACCAACGCACCACTTGTCAAGCCACACTGTGGCAGCGTCCCATATAAAGTAGAGGAAGATGGGCACGGATGTTAGCCCAGGGCCAATCTCCCTCAGCAAAAAGAGGAGGATTAGCAACAGATGTTAGCTCAGGGCTAATCTTCCTCACACACACACACAAAAAAGACTCAGAAATGCTTTGTGACATTTTATATAGTCTAAGTAACTCATATTTGAAAGAACTATTATATTTTCTATCCAAAAATCCACACTTGTTAATAAAATATTAATTCTAATTTTTATGATTAAAATTTTTATTTTTTATGTTATTAAATATGTCTGGCACTGGTAGGGATTCATATGTTTGATATTCAGGAAATAGTATACCAGTGACTCAACAAGTACTCCTTATAATATTATGTTGATATAATATTATAATATTGATAGCTTATATTTATTGAGTACTTGCTATATGCTGTTCAGTGCCTATTAAGAGTTTTTATGCATTATTTCATTTTTTAAAATCCAAAATTCTATCAGATAAATACATTATATTAGTGAAGAAAGAAACGGAGTCTTAGAGAAGTCAAGTAATTTGCCCGTGGTCTCACAGTTAATAAGTGGCAAAGCCTAATTTAATTTTGTCCTGGATTTTCATATCATGTTTTAAACCATTTTTATGAGTTTCTCTTTGACTAACATTATACTTAACACCTAAGATTCTTTTTGGAATTCCTCTTGGTAGGAAGTAGCAATTACTAGCTACTCTCCTAAATCCTTGTTCTTCTTTTCCTGGATCCTTAGCTAGGCAACATTTCCCAGCCTACCTTGCTGTTGGCTGTGACCATGTGTATAATTCATGTGACTGAATTTATAGCCAATAAATGTGAGCAGAAATGATGTTTGCCATTTCCAGGCCTAGCCCATGAAAACCTACCTGGTGTTCCTCTGTCCCATCTAGCTGGCTGGGATGGAGACCACCTAGACAGGCAACCTTGGAAGCCACATGTTGAAGATGGCAGTTTCCATCAGCCTGGGTCCCTGAATGACTGCATGGGTGAAAGGTGCCCTGACCACCTATTTACTTCCCCAGTACCATTACAGGAGAAATAAATTAACTTTGTGTGTGTGTGTGTGTGAGGGAGATCAGCCCCGAGCTAACATCCGTGCTAATCCTCCTCTTTTTGCTGAGGAAGACCAGCTCTGAGCTAACATCTAATAGCCAATCCTCCTCCTTTTTTTTTCTTCCCCAAAGCCCCAGTAGATAGTTGTATGTCATAGTTGCACATCCTTCTAGTTGCTGTATGTGGGGCGCGGCCTCAGCGTGGCTGGAGAAGCGGTGCGTCGGTGCGCGCCTGGGATCCGAACCCGGGCCGCCAGTAGCAGAGCACGCGCACTCAACCGCTAAGCCACCGGGCCGGCCCAATTAACTTTTTTTTTGATTCACTATCATGCTTGGTTTTATTTGTTGCAGGACAGGGGGATTTTTGTGGCCATCTCTGCAAATAAGCCATCACAAACCTTTCTTTCATATTTTGCACCTCCCAGTATCTCTGCTTCAGTGTGGGTATTTATATTTGGTTAAATCACTATGTGAAATGCAGCCAAATGCAATTCTGAATAATATGGAACTGCATAACTAAAATTTATTTTTTATCCAGTTTTCATTAGCTAGGGTAGACTATGTCAGAAGGAAGGTCTAAGACCCAAGAAGGAATAATGAGCACAGAAATTGGCAAATACATAAGTAAATTATCAATTATATGTGTATATTAATAATTACAATAATAGTATCTAATTTCAGGGGTTAAAGCCAGAAATAAGTAATGGATAACAACAACACATAAATCAGGAGGAGATTATTGGAATCAAAGTGTTCAAAGGAAAGGGGGCTGAGATAGAAATTAATTTTGGACTTCATGAATGGTAAAATACAAGGGTAACCATTGAAAGAATAAAAATAGAATATATAACTTCCAAACCAGTAGAGGAGGGTAAAATGTGGAATTAAAACAAAAACAAAAACAAAAAACTCCATTCAACACAAAGCACTAAAGGAAAAAAAGAAAACATATGGGGAAAAAAAAAAAAACACTAAGTAACTTGGTAGGAAGAAGCCCAAACATATGAGTTAGTCAAAATAAATGTTAATGAACTAAACTGATCAGTTAAAAGATAGATTATTATATTGTACCATAAAACAAAAACAGATATGCACCGTGGGATACACATGAAATATAAAAGGATACAGAAGGTTTGAAAGTAAACAGATGGGAAAAGATATCCTAGATAAACATTAAAACAAAAAAAAACGGGGAAGTTTTAATAATATCAAGCAAAATAGAATTTAAGACAAAAAGCATTATTAGGGTCACTACATAATGATTAAAGTTCAACTGACAGTATAAATTCTAAACTTATATTCACCTAATTAAACAGCTTCCAAATACAAAAATAAAAAATTGATAACACTATAAGGAAAAATTTACAAATCCACTATCAGAGTAGAAGATTTTAACACATGTCCAATCACTCCTCAATTATTCCTAGGCCAAGGAGACAACTATATCAGCAGACATAAAATATTTGAATGACACAACTAATAAGCTTGATTTAATGGACATATCTAGAACTCAGCACCTCCAAATTAGGGCATACCCATTCTTATCAAGCATGCATAGAATAATTTTTTAAATGCACCTTGAGCTAGGTCATAAAGCAAGTGGTAACACATTTCAAATCATAAGTGTGATTCAGATTACAGGGGTATCAAGTTAGAATGTTCCAATAAAAAAGATACAGTTTAAAAATCACATTTGTTTGAAAGTCTAAAGTACATATTAAGTAACTCATGAGTCACAGAAGAAGGCATAATAGAAATTTTAAATACTTAGAACTAGATGGTAGTGAAAGTATCGCATATCACAACTCGTGGGATTCAGCTAAATGGTACATAGAGAGAAATTTATCATCTTAAATGAATATCTTGGAAAAGGAGAAAGGCTGAAAATAAACAAACCAATGGTCCAACATAAAAAGTTAGAAAAAGAACAACAATAGAGAGTAGAAGTAGGGAGATAATAAAACAGAAATTAATGAAATAGAAAACTAAGATTTAACAGAAAAGATCAATAAAATATAAAAGTTGTTTTTTTAAAAAAGACTAATAGCAAGGATACATCTCTGATGATATTTAAAAAATAAGGAAAGACTTGGAGAATTGGCATAGGAAGGTTAACGGTGGCCCCCTGAATCTGAATCGCTCCACACATCCTCCCTGAGAACCGTAAAATAAACAGAGTGAAAATCAAATCACATAGAAACCACGCCTTCAGCATTACCAGAAAACAGAGAATACAGTGAACTTCTCTAAGTAGAGAAATAAACAACAAATTCCAACAGAGCTTGTGCCATTGCGGTGAGCCTATGAGCACAGGTACAAGCCTGTGGGATGGGAGGCTTAAGAGACTGTATGCAAAACAGGGCTGGGGAGCAGCAGAAGACCTAGATGAAGCACAAATAAAGTAACTCCTAGAAAAACAACGTCTAACACTAAGAGCCAAAACAGGAACACAGGCTAGAGACTTGGTAGTTCACAGTACCCGCTGGGTTTTCAAAGTAAGCAGGCCCAGCAGTGGTGGCAGCCTCAAAGAAACACTGTTTCTGGAGGAGAATCAGATAATAAAGGAGTGGTGCTCCTTGGAGATACAAGAAAGAAAGATGTAAGAGGGAAAATTAAAGATCCTGCAGAAACAGAGGCGAAACAAGACACACCAACCTATCCTTCCTGCCCCCCACCCCATTAATGCTTAAAGAAACTGCACTTCATTATACTGACAGAAGAAGGTGCTCTTGAGCTAGAAACCCTGTACAAAAATGCCTCGGAATAGGGGGGAAAAAAAATCAGTCTAACTTCAAATCAAAAAAACAAAAAAAGGAAGATGGACAGGCATAGGGGAAACAACTATTAATACACAAGAATTTTTAAAATCAAAGGAGACTACTTTATACATCTCTATGCAGATAAATTTACAAAACTAAATGAAATAGAGAATTCCTTAGAAAAAGATAGTTTACTAAAATTGACCCCAATGGCGACGAACACTTAAAAAGACCAATGTCTGAGGTCAGCCCTGTGGTGAAGCGGTTAAGTTTGTGCACTCCGCTTCAGTGGCCCAGGGTTAACGGATTCGGATCTCGGGCACGGACCTACACACCACTCATCAAGCCATGCTGTGGTGGCGTCCCACATACAAAATGGAGGAAGATTGGCACAGATGTTAGCTCAGCGGCAGTCTTCCTCAAGCAAAAGGAGGAGGATTGGCAACAGACGTTAGCTCAGGGCCAATCTTCCTCACCAAAAAACAAACAAACAAACAAACAAAACCAATTTCTACAGGAGAAATCAAGAAAACTATCAAGGAACTACTCTACATGACATCACTAGGCTCAGATGGTTTCACAAAGGAATTCCACCAAACATTTAGCCAAAGAATCCCAACACTACATAAGCTAAAAACATAGAAAATGAAGGAAAATGTCCAAATTCTTTTTATGAAGCAAGCATAATATTATTATCTAAACTTGATAATGGCAGCAACAAAAAGACAATTACAGGCTAATATCCCTTATAAATGTTAATGCAGAAATCCTGAACAGATTCCAATACTCTAATAATAAATAATACACATGGCCAAGTAGGACTTATTCCAGGAATGCAAAGATGGATTAATATTAGCAAACATTTTAATATAATTTACCATATTAATAGGTATGAGGAAAAAAATTGTATGATTATCTCCATAGATGCTGAAAAAACCTTTAAAAAAATCTAACACTCATTTTTAATAAAAATTCAATTGTAAAGTCATCATCTTAATAATGGGGAAATACCTGAGGCATTCCTACTAAGTTAAAGAACAAAGTAAAAATGCCCACCACCTCCACCACTGCTTAACACTGTACTGGAGGTTTGGGCCAATGAAATTTAGCAAGTGAAAATAATTAAAGACATAGGAATCAGAAAGAAGTAAAATTATCTCTATTTACAGATGACATGAAAATTCACCTGGAGAACTCTAGGGACATAGTGAATAAACTAACTCAAACATTAAAAGAATTTTGCAAGGTGGCAGGATGTAAAAGTAACAAGCAAAAACCAAAAGCCTTCAAATACACAAAAGATAACCAGTTAGAAGATATAATGGAAGAGGAAAGAAACTTGATTTATACTAGCAATAAAAAAGATAAAATATTTAGGAATAAACTTAATAAGAAACATTCAAAACCTATATTTAAAAGACTAAAAATGTTTCTTCACAATACAAAAGTATACTTGGACTAAGGGAAAGATACTTCTTGTTCCTTGTTAGGACATTTCAACATCATTAAGATGTCACTTTCCCCTAAGTTAACTTATAAATTTAATGTAATCCTAATAAAAATATCAACAACTTTTTTTTCTTTTCTTGGAGAGAGACAAGATGATGCTAAAATTCATATTTAAAAAAATAGTTAAGGGGCTGGCCTCATGGCCTAGTGGCTAAAGTTCCCCATGCTCCACTTCAGCAGCCTGGGTTCCTGGGTTCAGATCCCAGGCGTGGACCTATCCCACTTGTCAGCCATGCTGTGGCAGCGACCCACATACAAAATAGAGGAAGATTAGCACAGATGTTAGCTCAGGGACAGTTTTCCTCAAGCAAAAAAAGAAAAGAGGAAGACTGGCAACAGCTGTTAGCTCAGAGCAAATTTTCCTCAGCAAAAAAAAAAAGTTAAGAAAACCCTGAAAAAGAATAGCTATGAGGGGGAATTAGCCTACCAGATATTAAAATATACTTTAACAATAATAAAATAAGCTTCTATAATTCAGCGTGATACTGGTACATAAACAGATAGACCAGTGGAGCGTAACAGAAAATCCAGAAGTTGACCCAATTCCATATGGAAATATAGTGTATAATATAGGTGGTATTTCAAATCAATGGGAGTCAAGATTGACTTTTTAGTAAATTATGTTGGGATAACTGGATATCCATTTGGAAAAAGATTTATATATTATAAATCTTATTCACTACCTTAACAAATTAAAGAGAAAAGAGCATTTCAACAGATACAGAAAAAGAATTTAATAATATGCAACACACATTCATGATTTAAAATAACAAAACAAGCAAGCAAACAAAAAACTCTTAGCAAACTAAGAATAGAAGCTAAACTTTCCAAAAGGGCAACTTCTAAAAACCTACATACAGCATCAAAAACCTACATACAGCATCATCGTTAATAGAAACTTTAGAAGCATGACCTTTAAAATAGGGAAGAAAGTCCAATATTGATGCTTCTATTCATCTTTGTTCTAAAGATCCTAGCCCGTGCATTCAGACAAGGAAAAAGAGCCTAAGAATTAGAAAGAAACAAAAATATCATTATTCAAGACAATATGATTGTAAAACCTCAGACTCGACAGACAAATTATTAGAAGTAATAATTTACAAGTTGCTGGATATAAGATCAATATCAGAAGTCAACTGGATTTTTATATACCAGCAAGAATTATAACAAAATAGCAATAAAATATGTTATTTATAAATAACTCTACTAAAGTGCAAACCCTGCACAAAGAAAAAAAATTAACTTTATCGAATGGTATTAAAGAAGTTCTAAATAAATGGAAAATATACAATGTTCAAGAATAGGAAGACTCAGCTTTCTCCAAATTGATCTATAGATTCAGTGCAATTCCATTAAAAATCCAGTAGGTTTTTTTTTCATGGAACTTGGAAAACTAATTCCAAAATTTATTTGAAAGGCAAAAGTTCAAGAATACACAAGATACTTCTGAAGAAAAAATAATGTGTGAGACTTCCGCTTTAGATATGAAAGCTTAATAAAGCTGGAATGATGAAAACTGTGGTTTTGGCACAGGGACAGGCAACAGGCTAGAGAAGCAAACTCAAAAACATGAATATGACATGGCTGGTATAGCGAAAGCACGCACTATTCAATAAACCATTTTCCACTTGGGGGAAAAAAAAGTAATTGGATCCTACCTGACACCGGCACAAAAATCAATTCTAGATGAACAAAGACTTAAAAATAGAAAATAAAAACTTAAAATCTTTATGTTTTTATGACTTCAGGATAAAGACACATTTTTCTGAAAAGATAGAGAAAAACAGTCATAAAGATTAACATCCAGCATACACAAAGACCTATAAATCCATAAGAAACACACACTACCCAGTTGAAAAATGAGCAAAATACTCAAATAGACATTTTAAGGAAAAGGAAATGCAAATGGCCAATAAGCGTAACAAGAGCTTAATCTTACCAGTGATTGGAGAAATATAAAAGACCCTAAAGAAATATTTTACACCCACCAAAATGGCAAAATTAAGAAATCTGACTATATCAAGTGATGAGGAGTATATTGAACGATGGGAACTAACTCTGTCGGTGGGAGTATAAATTGGAAACCAATTTGGCATTACTGACTATCATCTAGCCTATGACCTAGCAATTTCACACCTAGATGCTCTGTAAAAACTTCAGTATGTACGTACAAGATTAGAATATTCATACTAGATTGTTTACATAGGCTGTAATCTGAAAATAACCCACATGTCCATGTACAAGAAAACCAATAAACAAATTGTAGAATAGAGTCACAATGGAATATTATACAGTAGTGAAAATGAAAGAACTACATGTAGTTCTACATGTAGTTGTACATGTAGAAAATGTACATGTACATTTACTACTACATGGCTACATGTAGTAGTAAAAGTTCTCTTAGCGATGTTGTTAGATAACGTTAACTAAAAAAGTAAGTGGCAAAATACTACATAGATTATGGTACGATTTTTGGTACTGCCCAAACACAAACAAAACTACTCAGTGCTGTTTAAAGATGCATGTACGTGGTAGTAAAACACAGAAAATGGGCAGGGTAAACGATTTACACAAAATTCAGGATAATTTTTAAAAATATCTCTGAATGGGGAATGGGATGCAAAGGACTTCCTGAGGAGATTCCATGGGTTTTGGTAAAATTCTACTTCACAAATGAGGTCGTGTTCATCATGTTTCATAACTTACGTATTCTCGTGCCACTTTCAAATATTATAAAAATTTAAAACTTACATGAAATAAAGAAACTGGAAAGCAACGAGTCTCTACCGAACTCGCCACAGACTGCGGCCCGCACGCAAGGCACTCTGGGCCAGCAGTCTCACGGTCATTGGCCCACGGGGGCGGAGCTCCGCAGCTGCTGCACGCATGCGCACTGCAACCAGCCAATCAGCGACGCTCCCGGGCGAGGCGAGATTGGCTTTTCTCTCTGCGAATTCTAAGTTGCCGCAGAGTAGCGTCGCAGCTGCGAAGCGGGGTGCTCAAGTGAGGAGTTGGGGTGTGGGAGGCTGGAGGGGCGCGGACACCTGTCCAGAGACCTGTCGCTGTGGTCGTTGGCCACTGGGGTTTTTTTCCAGGCGTGAGGAGGGGAGGAGTTTGTCCAGCACGGGAGTCCGGGCAGGGGCGCCTCTCGAAGGGTGAGGTAAGTCCTCCCAGTTGGCCCTACCTGGGCTTCTGACAGGAAAATGCAGGCGGGGAAGCTCACTGAGGGCAGGGCCCTGAGCGGGCGGGCGGCGGGGGAGAGCAGCGGGCTGAGCTGGGTCCCGTCACCCTGTCACGACGCCCTCGGCAGGGTTACAGCGGGGGCGGGGGGTCGGCGCCCTCCCTCCTGCCCGCCCCAAACCCGGCAGAGACGATTCACCTTGACTGAGGGCGCCTCCTCATTTGTCCTCCGTTCTGTTCCGTGGAAACCTCACGTGGCCGTGCATTTTCCGAGGCACAGATCGCAGAACGTTGTTGTTGTATATTTGTGTTGCTGTGAACTTATTTTTGGCGTGCTCGTGATGGGGCCTGTCAACAACTACGATTTCGCTTTCTGCCTGAAATCCAAAAACTCGATTTGCCTAAATTTAGCCAGACTCTGGAGGATCTGAAATTCAGATCTCCCGGTCCTCAGATGCCAGCTCGCCATCCCAGCACCCCTGGAATCAGGGCTGACGCTGTCGTTATCTTCTTGGTTAACTTTTGGTCCAAGAAAATAAATGAGGAGACGCCTAAAATGGGATTCCACTAAAATCATCTTTATCTGATAGCTCTACTTTTGAAAGTTGCCAGTTTATTTAAATGGTGTCTTTGGATTAGAAGGCTTGAGAGATTTATCCTTTCAAAGTCAGAAAACATCTGAATATGGTGCCCTCTGGAAGAAAACGTGGCGGGAAATCGGGGAAGACATCGATGGAGGATCAGGTTATAAGAGCCTATGACTTTGAAAAAGAAGATAAGAAAATTCTGAGTGGTTCAGAGGAGGAAGTTACTGAAGGTACAGTATGTCTAACGCTGGTGGGCAGTGATCGCGTCCTGCAGTTCTTTGTTTTGAACCCAGTACATTTTAAACTATAATAAAACTTTGTTTGGAAAGCGTTTTCATGTTTATCACGTGGAGTTAGAGAAGCTTACATAGGCCTCTCTTGCCTTTGCAGTCGTTATTCCCAAAATGTCTGATAAATAGTACACGGCTTATTATGACATTAACACAGGAAGACTTGCAAAATTGTTCCTATAAATGGTCCTGGATCCTCATTTAATTCCATCTAACCTGCAGAGAAAGTACTGCATTTAAATGTCTGCTTAAAAAACTTACGATGGCAAAAAGCCTAAAAGACCTCAAAATTAAGATATTACTCCATTAAAAATTACCAAAATAGCATACTTAATTTCAAAAATATTTTTTATTGTCAATGCAGGGAACACTCCAGTAATTGAAAAGCATGGGAAGAAAAGGACTTCTGCAGGAGTAGTTGAAGATGTGGGGTAATGTGCTCAAAATAATTTTTGCCTGTTAGATAAAGTACTTCAAGAAAAGTCCACTTTGGTTCTCTAAGTATTGTATGTAAAATACTGGGTGTGTGATATTTCTTCCAAAACAAGCATGATATTTTATGGATCCCTAATTAAAAGTTTTTTAATGTAATTTCTTCACAGGGGTGAAGTACAGAATATGCTGGAAAGATTTGGAGGTATGTTTTAGGAGATATTTGTATTTAAGGAAAATTGTTTTAAACCACATAACTTGTAAATGGGAAATGTTAATCAGTGGACTACAAGACTGCTATTTAGTGCCTGGTTCTCATATATAAGATTTTGCATAAGTATATGTGTTTCAGCTTCATAAATTTCCTTAACCCTTTCCAGTTGTTGATGTGAAGAGTGAGAATGGTACTAACAATGGGAAGAATAGTGCTTTTATTTTATACATACGTGAATTTAACAAATTGTGGAATTTTAGAACAAAAATGGCTGGGAAAGGTCTCTACTCTTTCCCAAGAAGGAAATGTACCCAAAGGGGATGGCACTCTTAAGAAGGAGTCAATATTTGGCTCCTCTATATGGATTATTCATATGATCAAGTCTTTTTTGAAAGCTTTGCTCTATTTGGTGGTGGCAAAATGCTTGTTTTGTAATCTGTCTTATAAATTTATTATTATAGATGGATATTGGAAATATCAAATATTTATATAATAGTGCAGCTCCATCATGATTACTGAAAAATAACTATTGATGGTAGATCCATATGCATGTGTTTAGCAAAGCATTATTTGAAGTATTAAAAATTTTATGAAAATTAAGAGTTTTCTATGCTTAGTCTGTGTTTTTTACTAAAAAAATATTTAAAAGTATCACTAAATTTTTTATAAAACAAATTTTCTTTTTCTTTGATTTAACTATTTTTATCCTTTTTGGATTCTTTTTAAAAATAGTTCTGTGTGTTTCATATAATGAGTTCTAATAATAATTCACCTAAATGTGTTTTTTCAGTTGGAGAGTATTTTATAAATTAAAAAAAAGTTAGCCTTTTTTAGTGTTTTCTCATGAGGAAGTTAAAGTCTGTCCTGAGACCCTTTTTTCATTTATTAGCTCTTTTTAATCATCTCTAAATTAAAAAGTTATCTCTAGTTAGGCAAATCAGAATTGGAATACCAATAACTAAAAGTTTTCTTAGAAAAAAGTAAGCAAATAATCTTGCTTTTTGATATTATGCCTGTTTTAAAATTTAATTTTAAATTTCTTTCCAAAACTGTTGAACAAACTTTACTCATATTTATTTGAATATGTGGGAACAAAATAATTTTCCTCAACATTAAATTTTAATGAATATTTATTTTTAATATAGCTGACATTAACAAAGCTCTTCTTGCCAAGAGAAAAAGACTAGAAATGTATACTAAGTCTTCTCTCAAAACCAGTAACCAGAAAATTGAACATGTTTGGAAAACCCAACAAGAGCAAAGGTAAGGTTGTTGGTTTGTTCACAGCCACGACATTTGTATCATTTCTTAGTGTTCATTGGGGCAAATTATGAAAAGTAATATAATCTTCTATTTACTGAGGTCTCTAGTAAAAACTATATTCGGTTTGATTTTTCTCTAAGTCCTTTAGTCTTATAATTTCACTCCTTCATAGACTTGAGATATATTTTCTAGAAATCAGTAAAGATTACCTATTTCCTCTTTTAAATAATAATTGAGTTTTTTTGCTATAAAGGTAATTTATATTCGAACATTCTAGAAATACACTAGCTGAATAAAAAGTAAATGTCATATAAACGATTAGTCTTGTGATAGTTAACTGTTTAACAATGTAGAAAAAGGTCAATCATATTGTAAATAATTTGTATATTTTAGCTGAATCAACTATTATTTTGTGCCAAATCATTGTACCAAAATGGGGAAAAATTAAGTGAAATATTTCTATTTGGAAATCTTATATGATAAATATAATAACTTCATTGGATCTGTTTATCATATCAGAACCTATATACAGTAGGAAAAATGAAAAATAAACTGCTTGGAGATAAAATGGACCTTACTGGAAAATTTATACAATAAAACTTTCTTAGTTGTCAAGAGCTAAAGCATGTGATTGAGGGGCAGGCCCGGTGGCACAAGTGGTTAGGTGCGTGTGCTCAGCTGCAGCGGCCCGGGGTTCACTGGTTCGAATCCCGGGCGTGCACCGACACACTGGTTGGCGGGCCATGCTGTGGCGGCGTCCCATATAAAGTGGAGGAAGATGGACACGGACATTAACCCAGGGCTCAGCAAAAATTGAGGAGGATTGGCAGATGTTAGCACAGGGCTGATCTCCTCAAACACACAAAAAAATCAAGAAAGCATGTGAGTGAGAGGGCTTTTCTTTTAGCTGGTTAGGAAAATATATACTTCTGGAATCAGCATAAATGATAATTTTAATTGGCTTCACATCTGAAAATGTGCTATTATTTCCTTCTTTTATTATAGTATAAATTATGTCAAATCAGTTTTGTTTTACATATTTTTTTCCATATCGGTATGAAATATGACAATATTTGTTATTGTGTTTTACAGGCAGAAGCTTAACCAAGAATATTCTCAGCAGTTTCTGACTTTGTTTCAGCAGTGGGATATAGATGTGCAGAAAGCTGGGGAACAAGAAGAAAAACTAGCTGTTAGTATCATGCTTAGCTTTATAATTAATTATAACCAAATGTCAAGTAGGAATGGAGAGCCTAGCCTTGTAGTAGACCCATGGAGCTCAGCCAGGTTCCATTACCCATTGCTGGCTATGTGTTTTGGTCCTGCTGGGTGGTAAACTAGAGAAGTATAGGCACATACCATACTCGTAAAAGCTGTTGGTCTTTGCCTCTTATATTGGTTAGTATTCTTGCAGTTCCAAGTGACAGAAATTTGTCAAAGTACAAAAGAAGGATTCTTGGTTTATAGAAGTCCAAGGTTAGTTTAGCTTTGGGCATAGCTGAATGGGGGTAGGGAAGGATTGCTCATGTAGCATCATCTGGGCTCTGTCTCCAATTCTTAGTAGGCTCTCTCAGTGTGGTAGCTTCTTGCAATCCTATACTTACTACAAGTTTAGTAACCCCAGTGGACTAAGATAGTCTTTCTTAATAACTCTGGCAGAAAAATCCTCTGGAGGAATATCACTGATCTAGTTTGGATCATTTGCCCATTCCTGAACCAGTCATTATGGTCAAAACATGGTTTACTCTTAATGGCCAGACTTGTGTTACCTGCCTATCTCTCTGGGAGATGGAAGTCAGCCCTACCCACATATTATATAATTACGTTAACTGTCCTTTTATTTCATACTTCCATTGTTTGTAAAATTATCATGCATCCCTTATCTAAGTGTTAAGGTACTGTTCACATCAAATAGTTTTCAAGGTTGATTGATCAGCTCAGTTTTGGAAGTGTTAAATTTAAGATGCATATGAAGCATCCGGGGAGATGTTGAGTAGGCCACTGGTATGTGAGTCTGGAGTTCAGGAAAGAGATATGGGTTGAACATACAAAGTTGGGAATTCTCAACATAAAGATAGCATTTAAGCCATGAGACTGGATGAGATCACCAAGAGTGATTGTAAATGTAAAAGAGAAGTCTAAGGACTGAGCCCTGGAGTAAGTACTTCAAGTGTTCAGAGTTTTAGAAGATGAGGGAAAACCAGTAAAGGAGACTGAGAATGAGTGGCCTAATATGTAGAAAGGAAACCACTCATAAGTGAAGAAGAGCCTTTTAAGAAGGAGAGAGGGTTAACTTTGTCCTACACTATTTATAGGCCAAATAAGGTGGATTTGGCAACGTGGAGGTCATTGGTATTCTTGATCAGAATGATTTGGTGGAATAGTGCAAAAACCTGACTGGAATGAGCATAAGAGAGAATGGGAAAGAAAGAAATGGGGTGGTAGCCTGAATAGAAAAGGAATAGTGTGTATTTTGTTTTTGTTGAAGAATAGAGAAAGAACAGCATGTTTGTGTGCTGATAGGAATAATCTTGAGAGGAAAATTAAAGATAATGGAAAGAGGGGGACAGTTGCTGAATTCTTGAGAATGGAGAGGACATGTGAAGAAGTTGGCCTTAGCAGGGAACAAGGATAGTTCATCGTTAAAAACAGGAGAGAAAGTAGAGCATATGAACACAGATGGATGTAGGTGGGTGGGTAGATGTGGTGATAGAAGATTAAAAGTTCTCTTTGGATTGCTTATTTCTTTAGTGAAATAATTAAGGTCATCAGATGGTGGAAAAGATGTTGCCTTTTGAGATCAAATGAGAAGGTATAACATACTTCCCTGAGGATGGGCCAGTGAATGGACTGGGGAAATACAACTGCCAAGCAGCATTCAGGGTCCAATTTAGGCTAGTGATCATAGTGATCATGATTTAAAGTGAGACCTGTCAGCATAGTTGTGGGGTTTTCTCTAATCATGACCAGCTACAGGGATGCAGGCAGAGTGACTGGAGAGTTGGATTTTCCAGGGTTGGGGTTTAGCCAAACAAGTGTGACAGAGTAAGAAAGGAGCAAGGTGTATATATATACAAAGGAATAATTTTAATGGTTGACCATAGAATTTAAGCTGGGAAAGAGGAAAGTGAGGGCATGGGAATAAGAATAGGAAACAGTAAAAAGTAGGTAGGATGAATGGATTTTTGGTCTTGACAGAGATTATTGACTTGTACTAAAGAGAGAGAGAATGGTAGGGAGGTAGTGGTTGAATAGTGGGATATATGGAGAAAACAGTATAGAACAATGTTTAGAGCCTGGATTCTGGAAACATACTATTTGGAATCACATTCTGGTTTCACCAAATGCTAGCTGTGAAACCATGGAAAAATTATTTATCTTGATGCCTCAATTTCCTCATCTTTGAAAGGGGGATAATAAGTACCTGTCTCATAGAGTTGTTTAGAGGATTGACTTCATATATAAATTTATTTAAAAAGTTCAAAATAGTATCCAACACATAGTATTATAATAGCAAACTTCATATTAATAACTATGTAGAGGTTATAGTTTTTGGTAATGAAAAAATCTAGGGTATGAGTATGTGTAAGTGAATGGTTAAAGTAGGGTGGAGGACAGAAATCATTGGTGGAAAGTAAGCCAGGGAACTGAAAGACCAGCATTACTGGAAGGATCATCTGTGTTGATATTGGAAAGCATGAACAAGTAAGACATGTTTTGAGTTGTTGAGGTTTCCTATTCAATGACTGGTAGTAGTATTATATTATTGTTTATATTAGGGGTGAATACAAATTTTCTAAACTTGGTCATAATAGTTGTTAAGACAAAATGTTAGAAGTATTGATTTTAAAACTATTCCTTTTAAGTTTGATGTAGAATTATTTTTTGTTACATTTAAAATTTTACCCAAATTATCACATAATTTTTTCTTTTACATTTGTAGAATATGTTTCGACAGCAACAAAAGGTTTTTCAACAATCTAGAATTATTCAGAGCCAGAGACTGAAAACAATTAGACAGTTATATGAGCAGTTCATAAAGGTCTGTTGTATTTGGTAACAAAATACATTCTTATAAAACATTATTTATATATGTAAGTAGAAGATAATTTTTTCTTTCTAAGTTGAAGGGAAGACACTTTGCTTAAACATTTTAAATTCTTAACTACTTTCCATTTTGAATTCATTGTTTTTGATTTAAGTGCTAAATGTATTTTTATTTTAGGATTCGAATATTTTTAGGGGGTTCTTCAAAACAGGAGATGGTACATTAGGAATTTTCCCTAAAAATGTACATATTGTGCATACAATTCATTAGTACTTTCGTGATAGTTCTTTGCTCAATTGAAAATAGAAAGTCCATAATCATTTCTAGGTAATCTTTTACTTGTCTTTGTATCCCCAGTGTTTGCTAAATAGAAAGTACCCAACTGAAACTGATGAATTTTTTAAAATTTTCAAATGTGTTTATTATATATGTACTTTATGGCATATTTGCTTTTAGAATTATTATAGTGACTAAAAGTGGCTTTATATGCCAACTAGCCCAGATGTATAATAGAATGAAAAACCAGATGAGGATTAAAAATTTGTGGATTGAGAATTATCTACTGACACATATGCATATTAGCAAATTGTGGCATTGACCTCTTGTTCATGCAGATACATATTTTTTAGTAAATATTCATAGGAGTTCATTGGAATCCTACGTATACTTTTTTTTTTGATGGGAGGTTCTTTTAGATAATCTTGTTCAAATACATGTTAAAAGGTCACTCTTCTAAAGGAATTGGGATGCTCTGAGTAAACTAGTAAAATAGTTTCAAAACAAATATTTTTAAAGATTATTTTAAAATATATATGAACACAAAAGTTATTTTTAAAAGTGTTTCCAATCTGCTTGCTCTAATGCACCCTAAAAAACCATTTAATTGGGGGGCCGGCCCCGTGGCTTGGTGGTTAAGTGAGCGCGCTCCACTGCTGGCGACCCGGGTTCGGATCCCGGGCTCGCACCGACGCACTGCTTCTCCGGCCATGCTGAGGCCGCGTCCCACATACAGCAACTAGAAGGATGTGCAGCTGTGACACACAACTATCTACTGGGGCTTTGGGGGGAAAAAATAAATAAATAAAATCTTAAAAAAAAAAAAAAAAAAAAAAAAAACCATTTAATTGGTGTGAAGGTTTAATAAAGTACTAGAAGAGATTTCTTCTAGTTGCTATCACTAAACGTTACCACTTAGAGTAGGAATTTTAGTATTATATTTGACTCCTCCATCTCCCTTATTCTTCACATCCAGTTATTAGTAGGTCCTGTAATTTTTACCTCTGCAATGGTTCTTTCTTTCAATTCCCACGCCTACTGCCCTAGTTCAGAACCTCACCGTTCTTTGCTTATATTATTAAAACTCTTAATTGATTTGTCTGTTCTCCAACCCATCCTTCATAGGTCTGCCATATTATCTTCCTAAAACATTATCTCATCCCTCCTGAAAAACTGTCAGTAGCTTTTCATTCTAAATTATTAGGTATTCAAGATCTCCCCCCAATGTGATCCTTTTTGTGCTTCATTTACTACATTCATCCATTACTCCCACCCCTCCACATAACTGCTTTCTCTGAACTCAGTTGCTATGCACTTGCATGCTTTTGCTTATACTCTTGTCCTAGAATACTTTTAACTCCTTTTTACCTATTGAAATCTTATTCTTCTGCCAACTAAATTGGAATCACTCCCCATTTTCTACTATATAACCACAGCAAGTTGTGTTTCCATTCCTATTATAAAATTTTGTGTTATTTTTGTTTATGTTTCTTCTGACTAGAATAAAGGAGTGATCATGTATTATTTTTTAATTTCTCCACAGCACTTAACATAGTGCTTTCTACATAAAAGGCATTAGAATGACTGTTTGTTGAATGAATAGTAAAGATTTATAACAATTTTTGTTTTTCATAAATTGAACAGAGGTATACTATATAGATCATTTTATTCCTTCTAATGAATTCACATCAAAGTGACTATTAGTCATAATAAGTGGATTACAACCTGATATTTAGAAGATTATTAGAAATTTTCAAAATTATAGAAATTTGATATGGGACTTCTAATCTTTTTCTTTTTAATTCTATTTTGACCTTAACAGTTCATTAACTTATTGTTTCAAGCTTTCGAGCAAAGTATACTACTGTTGTACCTCCTATAATAATTTTGATTCATGTCTGACATTTTTTTATTCCTTTAGTGGGTATTTTGGTTTTCATGTATTACTTAGAATATTTTTATTTAGAATAAATAATGCACATTATTTGAATATTAAAAAGTTCCCACTTTTGAAAATTAATTGTACAAGTTTAGAACCTGAGATGAAAAGTGGTGGTTTGTAACTGAACTAGCTTTTTGTGTTTTAGAGTATGGAGGACTTGGAGAAGAATCATGATAATCTACTTACTGGTGCACAAAATGAACTTAGAAAAGAAATGGCTATGTTGCAAAAAAAAATTATGATGGAAACTGTAAGTCATATTTAAAATTGAAAAATAAGCATTAATTAATGTAAGCATTGAAATATTTTATTTGCTGAAATATGTATAACACTTATCTAAAAATTAAACAAATGTTTAATATCTCCTTTCATGTAACAGCAGCAGCAAGAGATGGCAAGTGTTCGCAAGTCTCTTCAATCCATGTTATTCTGAAGACTCTTTGAAGGAAGAACTTGAACCTAAATAATATGATAACAGTTATAACATTAGCTAAGAGGCATATAAGTCTTTACAGTGGTTTAAAAATTGTAGTTTAAAATATTACATGGTGTTAATCGTTGTTAATGTCCAAATAAAATCTGAAGTTATGTGAGTAGCAGCAATTCATAAATTATATGTACCAAGCTTTCAGCTCTTTAATAGTAATAGTGAATTTTTGTTTCTAACACTTGTCAATTAACTTTTAGCAATAAAGATGATTTAACTTTAGGTTTTGGCTTCAGTGTATCTGTATCAGTCCCAAAAGGTAGAAAGCATAAGTATAGAAGGTTACATTGTTCTTCTTTAAGGAAAAAAATACAAAATCTATTTTATATGTACATCCTTTTGTATATACTCATTAAATTACACAGCCAATTCTAATAAAAATAAGATTTCAAAAGAAAATCTCCTTTATTGACCTATGAAATTTATTAAAAGCAACTGAAGTATGTGTTCTGGAATAAATTAAACTGCTAAAAACCACTACAACAACTGAACAAGATATATCAGTTTTAAGACATGGATTTGTGAATATATCATTTCCACAAAGACATCACAATGCCATTTAATTGGGCTTGGTCTGCAATTAAATGACACATGCCCTTAGTAGTAATTAAGAGCATGTCATTAACATACCTAATTACTTATGGTTTAAGTACTTCATATCTGTCTTTAAAGATAAATTACCTAGAATATTTTGTTTTCTAGTTTTAATATTCAGTTAAATATATGGAAATTTGATTTTACATTCATTTCCAAACTTGAACAGGCAATTCTTACACCTTGTCTCTTAAAATGTGCATTTTTTAAACAGAATAACATATGAAACACTTGATTTAATAAATATTAAATTGTTTCAGCATTTGTTTTAAATAAGTCAGTTAACTATTTTTTGCTGAAATTGCTTTCATTGAATCAATCATTCAAAACAAAAAATATGCCCATTAGGAGTAGAGGAGTGATTTTCTCCTGTTTTTCCGTGTTTCAAATTCTAATTTTTGCCTTATAATCCATGCTTATCTTAGTTTTAAGGTTTTCCAAGTTTTGTTTTTTTGTTTTTTTTTGTGAGGAAGATGAGCCCTCAGCTAAGACCTGTTGCCAATCTTCCTCTTTTTGCTGAGGAAGATTGGCCCTGAGCTAACATCTGTGCCCATCTTCCTCTATTTTATATGTGGGAGGCCTGCTGCAGCAGCAGTGCATAGGTCCGTGCCCAGGATCCGAACCTGCAAACCCTGGGCTGCTGAAGCAGAGTGCGCAAACTTAACCACTACACCACTGGGCCAGCCCCTAGGTTTTCCAAGTTTTTAAAAACAAATCCATATTGATTCTCTTTTTCTAACTGTGATAACTTATACAGGAAGAAATTAGTCCTCCACTATTAATGTATATCTGACATTAAGGGACAACTGACTTCCTAAATTTTTGCATTTTGTCAAGGATTTCCCTTTTAAGTCAAAGAATATGTTTGAATATAAATCTTAAGTACTATCCACACATCTAGGAAGGTCCTTATTTGGCCAATAGTTGCAGAGGCAAAATAAGTACTCTGGAATATTTTTTATGTATTTAATTCACATAAGTGTCTTTTTTTCCTTTTAAGAAATATCAACTTTCACTGTTTTTTCAATATGCTTTTTTCTTGCTTAAGATATAACTATCATATGGCTTCCGGACTACAGAACTGTCAGATAAAATTAAAAGATCCTTGTGATAGTTTTGTTATTCATAATGAGCAATATAAATATTTTTAAGTGAGAGTGGAAAGAGAAGAATCAGTACATAATGTACTTGGTAGTTGAATAACTAATACTTATTTTATCCCGTTTTTACCTCATATGAGTTAACATGTACTTGAACTAACTTTGGCTGATATTCTAAAGGGAAGATATTTTTGCCATGTTTTCATAAATTACTAATTTTCTTATATGTTAACTGTCTTTAGCTACAGTTTTATTTTTCATAAAAAGGAATGTTTAATGTCCACTTTTTTGTGACAATGAAATTTTAACTCAAGAATATCAAGGAACAAGTTACCCTGACTGTAAAGATTCATTTGTTTTTCTGAATTGGTAAGACAAATTCCTTTTACTAAATACAAATTATAGAAAATTCCAGTAGCCCTTTTAAATTCTACTTGGTATGCTAAACAAGTATTTCCTTTTATATGATAGTAATTAACATACCTCTTTTGAAAGATGGCTAATAAAAAAAATCATTTCTTATAACATCATTTGGCCCAATAATTACAGTATTACAATCCATGTACTTTTATAGTATTATGAACTCACTTGTCAATTTTTAGCAATCAAAGTAAGCATCACTCTCAAGATTGCCAAAATCTTTTAAGTCCTGAATTTTTATGTAATCCTTTGTCAGTGAAAACCCCAAGTGTCTGATAAGAATTTCTGAGACAAAAAGATTGCTATTTAGACTATAATGGTTCACTTTCTTATCCTCAGAAAGTTGAAATTTCTTTCTTTGGTTTTGTTTCTAATTTAATCTATAAATTACTCTGATAATACCTGTGCTCAAAAATATTGATACACAATGAGGGCTTCACAACTGAAATAGACATAATGGAATCTACCAGACAATGTTTTATATTCAAATATAACCTTATTTGATAGTATACTAGCCTCCTGCAAAGGGAGATTTCTTCACTCATAGGTACCCCTAACTGCTTCTCCTCTTTTCCTTGAGCTATTAGTCAATATGCTTGTGAACCTGTTCAGGTGCTTGATGACATGAAGTCTTGAAGATATTTAGATGAAGGTGTCTTGAAATCTGCAGGCACAAAGCACTAAAGTACATCATCATATCAAATGAAGAAATGACCTTTAAAACCAAAAAAAGAAAATATAAAATGGATTATGGTCTATCTTTTCTGATGCAGCAGCTGTTTTTCTGCCCCCCCCCCAACAAATCTCAACCCTTAACCTAAAATTCTTCACCGAAAATATTACATTTTAGAGTACTTTCATATATCTCATATTTCAGCCTCATGATAGTGCTCTGAAATATGCAGGGTATTTCACAGTTACACATACTGAGGCTCAGAGTGGTAAAAGGCCTAGACTAAAATACAAAAGCTGGAAAGTAACTCAACTCTTCTGACTCCACATTCTTTCAATTTTCTGCTGTGCAACAAAGCCACAAGTTTTCTACTAGAAGGAGCTATCAGTCATTATAATGAAATAATTCCATCACATACATTTCTTTTTTTTCTCTTTTTGGTGAGGAAGATCAGCCCTGAGCTAACATGCATGCTAATCCTCCTCTTTTTGCTGAGGAAGACCGGCTCTGAGCTAACATCTATTGCCAATTCTCCTCCCCTTTTTTTTTCCCAAAGCCCCAGTAGATAGTTGTATGTCATAGTTGCACATCCTTCTAGTTGCTGTATGTGGGACGCGGCCTCAGCATGGCTGGAGAAGCAGTGGGTTGGTGTGCGCCCAGGATCCGAACCCGGGCTGCCAGTAGCAGAGCGCGCGCACTTAACCGCTAAGCCACGGGGCCGGCCCCCACATACATTTCTTATTCCTTTGAGATTAGTTGTAAGAAAGTAAAGTCCTGGAAAAGACACTATAGTTGAGGGGAGGCATATATAAAATTGTGTGGTGTACAAAATTATGGAGGAAGGCACACTATTTAAAAACCCTCCCAGAGACCAGGGGCAAATGCTTCCTTTCAGAAAAAGGAGCCTCAAATCTCTGCTGTGGAGAGGGAATTCTCACCCATTAGAGGAAAATATATCATCTACTTGAAAAGCTCCACCTGACCCTTTTTGCTCTGAAGCAAGAACTTTTTCCCTAAGGATGCCAAAGGGCACGTATGTTTTGTTTGGTCCACATAATGTTTTTTGTTATTTTTAATTGTGGTCCACAATTTTTCTTTTTAAAGAAAAACTGATTTCTTCACCATAATCCGTGACTCTGATTATTCCTTACCATAATCTCCACCACTGGAGGCCAACTCACTCATAAAATAGGTGCTTGAATTGTTAACACCTGACATTTTAATTATGTTAAATAATTCCATTTGTAATACATATTTAAGTTCACTAAAAGAAACCCTACATTGAATTTTCAGATATTTTGAATAATCACCCCCTACTTCTTAAATTTAGATTGTTTTGGAGCCCTAAAAATATTTATAGTGGATAACACATTAAAGGAAATTATTCTGATTTTCAAGGACCTTTTAGAATATTGCCTGAAAAACTTTCAAGGATTAAGATTTACATCTCACCACTATTTAAAGAATGGAAGACTTGAATGGACCACAAATGGATATTAAGTTATTAATTTACTCCAGAAAAAGTACAATACTATAGAACCTAGTTTATTATAAAGGATCATCAGATGCATCTCAGTGGTCCACGCACAGAACAGATACAGTTTTTTAATGCCTAAATCTAACAAAAAGTGTGCGATTATTGACATTATCAAAAGATTCACTGCAGGGTTTCTTTTAGTGTACTTTAATGTGTGTTTATATATCACTAACAATTTGGTGAAGGCCAGTGAGGTCCAGAGGTAGAGAAAAATACAGCAAAATTGTTCAGAACCACCAGTAGTTGAAGACAAACCATAAAGATAATGTCTCAATAAAATAAAAAATTTAATGCTTCCCTTATCCACTTTTGTGATTAAGGTATTACCAACAATGATTTTCTTTTCCTCAGATGGCTAAAGCTTCTCTCTCTCACTTTTTTTTTTGGTGAGAAAGAGTCACCCTGAGCTAACATCTGTTGCCAATCTTCCTCTTTTTTCCGCTTGAGGAAGATTAGCCCTGAGCTAACACCTGTGCCTATCTTCCTCTATTTTGTATGTGAGTCACTGCCACAGCGTGGCTGACAAGTGGTATAGGTCCATGCCTGGGATCTGAACCCATGAACCCTGGACCACCAAAGCAGAGTGCGCTGAATTTAACCACTATGCCACGGGGCTGGCCCCTAAAGCTTCTCCCTTAAGCACCATAATTCTATATTTTATAATTATTTTGGATAGAAATTAATATATGTATTATCCATATCACTTTCATAAGCAGGATGTCATCAATGAAAATTTAATTTTTGCTTGATGAGAGTCATCCTTAACATAAATTACGCACTATCCTCAAGGGCCATAGAGATATATATGGTTGCTTACTTCGAGCACAAAATGGTCCCAGAATCCTGTACATGGTAGTATTGTCTGTTCTGTTTTGTTTCCTCAATCTTAGCTGACAGTTCTTGATGCAATAAGTGCCCACCTTTGCTAACATTAACTCTATCTAATTTACCTATTACCTGCTATAAGCCTGGAATAATTTCAACAAGCTTGATTAAGTAAAAGTCAGATACTAATAAGTGTTTGTAGTCCTTTGGGCAGAGTGAAGTGATTTTTGACATCTTTATACTGTTTTTTTGGGGGGAGAAATATAGTTATCTTTAAAGTACACAGTTGTGTTTTTAAGGATTTAAGTTGTTGAAAGCCTGATCTGCAGATATGTGGGCCATTTCTACACACAATAAAAAACAATTCACAGCTTAAAAGAAGTAATTTTAAATGTTCAGAAACATTTACTTATAGACTAGATAGTGAGGCCACCTTGTATCTCACTGAAATGACTCTTAAGCATAGTGTTATCCAACATCTGTTAAAAATAAATAAAAACCTTAGCAGAAAAGAACTTACCATTGCTATCCACAGAACAACATATTCGTCTACAAAATTATTAAAGTACTGGTCTAAAAATAAAAGACCTGGGCCAAAAAAGACAGTGTCTTGAAGATACAGTTCACTTTTGGTCATGTGAGCTATCTATAAAAAAGAATAAAAAAATACTTTCATTATTAAATTTTAAATGTTTTAGCTTTTATTTTTAGGACAGAATTTATTGTAACTTTAATTCACTATTAAGACAAATAAGGATAAAGAGGTCATTTAATCTCACATTTGATATGGGAATACTGAATCTAAAACTTCTCAAATTCATAACTGGGTAGCTTATTAAAGCTTCCAGTATTTAAATTCCTTGATATCAGAAAGTTATAATTGATAATTACAGCTAAACAAATAATTAAAAGGACTTACTATAAAGTAAGAATCTCCCTGCATATAACATTAATTCATTCCCAGTTTTACTTGGAGCACAAACAGCTAACTATTTATTATGATGATAACACCATAAAAAACCTACCCATTGTATGAAATAGTTTCCAGCTTGGTGTTTAAGGACCAAGTACATTATTTATACCATGAATTATAAACTAAAAGAATTTCTTACCACCAATTTTTGTGAGACTTTAGCAAAGACACATCCAAACATTAGGGTATAAAGACAAGGATGCTTTTCGAACACATTAGTTGCTGACTTTTTATAGATCATTATTGCCAGTATAATAATTATTCCTATGTGGAGTCCAGGTGACAAGACACTGGTGCCCTAAGGATAAAGCAGAAAATCAGCATCACATTTTAAGATTGCATTTATTACAATGCAAACATTTTCTGAGCATCTATTTTGTGCTAGGAACTAGAGACCTAAAGAAGAGTATGATGTAGTGTATGGTCTAAAGGAGTATATAGACCTTAGCTTTGCTTTTCAAACGTCCACAGAACCCTAGGGTTACACAGAGGTAATACAGTGTCACAGATATTTGATTCCAATTTTATATATACACCCATCTTAAACTAATAACCACTAAAAATAACAATATGATTTATTCTAGCTATACCAAATTTTACCATGCTGAAGGCTATCAACACTTGGATTCCCAAGTTAACATATCTTTGTGCAGATACTGAAATAAAGCTTAACCTGCCAATTGTACAAAATATCTTAATCACTGATTAGGAAGAGTTTAATTCTGCCCTGGTCTCTCTCTATACAAACACCCTCCCCCCCTTTTTTTTTGCATTTAAACTGCAAATGCCGTCTTATGTAACACTGTACAACCCGACCATTACATTTTTATCTACGTGAAGCAGGATTCTCTCAGCACTGCTTATTCTAAACAAAGTATTGAAATAAATTTGGTATAAAGACTTATTAAATCTATAGCCACCAATTTAAATGTGTTCATTAAAACAGCCTTATTCTTGAGTTTACATGTTATAAATGAGAACTTAATATAAAATTACACTAATAATACTATAAATACTATAAAATCATACATGTAATAAAACACTATGTATACTACACAGTAATAAATTATAAAAATTTAGACTAATATAATAGTGCTTTTATGTATATTATGGTTCTGTAGATTTTATTCAAGAAAATCTGTTGCAAAAAAGTTGGAAAACCACCAGTTGAAGAGTTTAAATCAACTACTTCTTAGCCATAGTGTTTGATTTCTTATCTTCCTTCAAACATGTAATCAATTATTTCTTAGTAAAATATTCTCTAAAGTGACATTGATCCTCACTAAATCTTATTTTCTTTAGTGTAACTCGTGTTCCAGGCAGTGCTCTATTTTATCATCCATGGTCAAGCAATAAGTATTCCTAAGCACCCTATGCAGAGTACTGTACTGAGGTCAAGTGAGAAAATACCTCAAAAAATGACAGTTTTTCCAAATATATCAGAACTTATGTATCTAAATGAGTTTTATACTTTGCTTTTGAACTATATATATAAAATTTATTCATAAAGATTGACAATTTATGAATTATGCGGATTCCTTTGAAATTGTCTTGAGAGCCAAATTTATATGTTTTCTTAAGAGAATGAGACTATTTTTTTACTAAAAATGCTATATTTCATGTTTATTACTCCTTTTATTTATTAGACCTGGCTCCAAATGACTTTGATTTTCTTTCAAAATCAAATCCACCCTTAAAGGACAGAAATTTTGAACTACAGCACCAAAGAAATTAGAGAAAATGAGCTGTGGCTTAAAGCAATTCTAAAAAGGCATTCCAACAACATTTTGATAGAAGATGGCATCACTGGAGTAAGTACTTATCGTACTTACTTGAAGATGACAATTTGTTTTTTAAAAACACAGATATTATGTTATATTTGTTTAAATACTAGGCAGGGGGGTGGCCTGGTGGTGCAGTGGTTAAGTGCATGCACTCCCCTTCGGCGGCCTGGAGTCCGCAGGTTCGGATCCCAGGCGCGCACTGATGAACCGCTTGTCAAGCCATGCTGTGGCAGCGTCCCATATAAAATAGAGGACGATGGGCACAGATGTTAGCCCAGGGCCAATCTTCCTCAGCAAAAAAGAGGAGGATTGGCAATAGATGTTAGCTCAGGACTAGTCTTCCTCACACACACACACACACACACACACACACACAAAACTTGGCAGGAATTCTGATTCCCAAATAAAAGTATTGAAGAAGTTTTAAAAAACAAATATGAATAAATACAAAAGTATTACAGCATGAGCAAGTGTCAAGTATACAAACATAAGGTTTACCCACTCAAGAATTAAGGTCAAAAATTTTACCTTTTAAAATATTAGAATAGTTTTTTAAAACATATTTCAGTGAACTTTCAATGAAATTTACCTCATGAGTAATAAATCGCCCCATATGTGAAACCATGATGTTTGGCAGCTTTCCTGCCATTCAGTCAGGAACTCATTCCCTTCTCCTGCTCTCCCCTATTAGTGCAAGGCACAACATGCAAGAAAACAAATGGCAACTCTTAATTATGTACAGTAATGAAACAGTGGATGATTAAATGGAATGTCAGAAAAGTCTACTCAGAGAAAGGCTGTAGAGAGAGGGAAAAATGCTTTCTCATCAGTCTAAACTGTTTTTAAAATGCTTTTGTATTATGTGCCTAAAAAGAATTCTTTAAGATACTTAGTTCCCTTCCCCATTCTTGAACTTTTTTTTAGTATCTCTGTAGCTGGTGATAAGAAAATTTATCATAAAATTAATACTAAATGATGATGAAATTAATGTCTTACTGCTATAGTAGATCCATTCTTGCCAACACCACCATGGAGGATAACATGGAAATAATTCGAACAGGAAAATATTGCTCCACCTACTACTCCAAGAACTGGAAAGATCTTCAACTTTATTTCTAGAATGGGTATCTTTAGGGAGAGAGGAAAGAAACAAATAATTAAGGAAACAGAATTTCTTTTCCTACTAAATAGTAAAGAAACATTATTATGTGGCCCTGTACAATATCCTTTTTCTTAAAATCAAACCTTAACTTCTGGAATGTAGCCTGAAGTGGTAATTTTTCTTTTAATGGTTTTATTCATTAAGTGAAAAATGAATCCACCAAATTCAGTGAAGTCTACTTACATAAGTGTGATGAAATATTTAATTTCACAAGTCTTCATCTGACTTAAAGGAAACATGAAAAAGGATATTTCACTTGAATTCAGTACCTCTAAAAGGCAGCATCACAGCAAAGTCAGACACCATGATCTGCACCATGAATGTGACAAATATCACGATGTGTGTGCATGCAAAAATTGTGTGTCGTTAATATCCAGGATTAAATTTCTAGCAGTATATTTACCTGTTGGTCAACTGCTGTTCAAGAAAACTTCCAAAGGCAGCAAAGGATTTAAAAAACAGTAACAATGAATTGCCAAAAGCTGTAGGCTATTGTGGTTTGAAAACAGACTTTGAAATACTGTACCAAAATTGGTGGAAACTACAGATTAACAATTAAATTTAGAAAATCTACATCTAAAATAAGTATTCTTGTTGGCGAGAAGAACAGGTGTACTTTCTTCCTATGGTATTGCCAAAACATTGAATGAAATGATTTTAAGATTAAATTCTTCCCCATTATAACTAACTCAGAATTCCAAATTTAAGACAACCACATCTGACTTAATGACCAGAGTTGCCTAACTGCCTCTAGGTCCACATTCACCTTCTTATGGGTACTAGCTGAGCAGCTACCATAAAAGACACATTGCATCCTTCTAGCATATTTTAGAGGCCTACAGTATCATATCCTTGATTCTATTATTTATTCTTACATGATGAGAAGGAATATGAATGTCTCGGGGAATGTACCACTACTTAAAAATTGCTCAAAGTCTATTTCTGAGCCTAGTGATTTGAACTGTAACTGGCAATTCTGAAACTAAATGCCACAGAGAAGTCTCTTACTACTTTTTTAATAGACTTAATTTTTAGAGCAATTTTAGGTTCACAGCAAAATTGCATGGAAAGTACATAGAGTTCCTATACACTCCCTGCCCTCCCCCCCCAGACAGCCTCCCCCACTATCAACATCCTCCACCAGAGTGGTACATCTGTTACAATCCATGGACCTACATTGACACATCATTATCACCCAAAGGCCACAGTTTATATATATTAGGGTTCACTCTTGGTGGTGTATATTCTATGAGTTTGGACAAATGCACAATGACAGGTATTCATCATTATAGTATCATACAGAATAATTTCACTGCCCTAAAAATTCTCTGTACTGTGTCTATTTATCCCTCCTTCTCCCCATCCTCTGGCAATCACTGATCTTTTCACTGTCTTCATCGTTTTGCCTTTTCCAGAATGTCATATAGTTGGAATTATACAATATGTAGCCTTTTTGGATTGGATTCTTTCACTAAGTAATATGCATTTAAGGTTCCTCCATGTCTTTTCATGGCTTGACAGTTCTTTCTTTTTAACACTAAATAATATTCCATTGCCTGGATGTACCATGGTTTATTTATCCACATACCTACTGAAGGACATCTTGGTCGCTTCCAAGTTTTGGCAATTATGAACAAAGCTGCTATAAACATCTGTGCTCCTGTTTTTGTGTGGACGTAAGCTTTCAACTTATTTGGGTAAATACCAAGGAGCACGGTTGCTGCAGCAGTGGTAAGAGTACGTTTAATTTTGTCTCTCTTACTATTTTTACCAAAGGTATATAGCTTAGTGATTACAAACAGAGTCTGGAATCAGTCTACTTAATTCCTAGCTCCAGCACTTACTAGCTGTGTGTCCTTGGACAAATTACTTAATCATTCTGAGACATGTATAGAACAGAATAATAATAGTATCGATTTCACAGGACTGTTCTGAGGGTCAGATGAAACAGTGATAGTAAAATGTTTAGGAACATAATAAACATTGAATAAATGTTAGTTGTTGGCTACTGATATTATCCTTATTATTCTTAATCCATGGGCATGAGGCTGTGAGGCAGCCAGGGTTGTGGACTCAAGTTACACAATAATAGTTTCTTCATAAATTTTCTTCCTATGCAAAGGATGAATTTATGACAGTGGCCTGAGAGTCAACTTTTATCAAAATACAAGGTCACCCACCAATCAGAAAATAAAAACACTCCTTAATATGGGAAACTATACCTCACAGATTATACAAAATACAAATTAGCAACTTTTCTTTCCTAATATTGAGGGACAAGTTTCAAACATAAAATGTTTTACTGAATTTACTTTTTTAAATATCTATTTTATGAGATGAATTTTGGCCTGGAAAAGGTAGTTCAACTCGTGTGTTTAATTTTGTATTAGGGAAATGGGGTCATTTTCATCTATATGGTAATATGTTCACACATAGGGGAATATGCCATAATAAGGTATATTGGATAGTAAAGTTATAAAATGAAGGAAAAAGGTTAAGAAGTGGAATGAATAATAAATACAATGCCAAGGATTTCTGAAGAAAATTAACAATGTGATATTTTTTCCTAAATATTTAAAAAGTACTTAAATATAAATTTAAATACTCCGATTTACCGTATAGTCCCACATGGTTGCTCCTCCAAATGCAGACAACACAAAAATGATCACTAAAGCTATCTGAATTTCAGTCACATCCACTCTAAAGAGGAAGGACAAAGAATAGAAAAGATGTTTGTAAATAAAATTCCTGAATATGAAGGTTAGTTAACCATCTATTAAATATCAAAGATGTAAATATCTCGATAGGCTTATTTTTACCTTTAGTTCCATCACTGAATTATCAGTTGACTACACTGTTAAGTGAAAAAACCTACAGAACAGCATGCACTCACATATAGGTAAACCGTATATGCACAAGGAAAAAAACTTGTATAGCATATATAAAATTGTTAATAGCAGTTATCATTGAGATTACAGAAGGCTTTTACTTTCTACCTTATGTACTTCTGTAAAGTTTGAATTTTTTTATAACAATTATATATTATTCTTGTAATCAGGAAAAATCATAAAATAAAAACAACCAGATGATTTATGGCAAATTCTTAAACACTCCCAAGTCAATTTCACTTAAAAAGTAGGGAAAATTCCAACAGCTTTCCTTATTAAGTTACTAATAGTCACTATAGCTTTTTGGTTTCTACAGACACTTTTCCTTTAATATATAAACATGCTTAAATTTCTGTCATAAAACCACTAAACTAACCAAATCAGTCTCTAATCTGCATCCCTCTGAAGCTATCCACTCCTCTCTCATTTGCTCCATAAGCTGTTTAACTGACAACTACATTTGTGATTTCCTCCTCTCTTCATATTTGCTCCTTAATCTACTGTAGTCTGGTTTTTGGCCCCATTCTACTAAAATTGTTTACGGTAAACAGTGACTTTCAATTTGTCTAATCTAAGGGATACATTTCAGTTATGATCTTGCATAACTTCTCTGCAATATTTAAAATGCTGATCACTACCTTTCTTTTTTTTGTTTTTTTTTGTGAGGAAGATCGGCCCTGAGCTAACATCTGCCAATCCTCCTCTTTTTGCCGAGGAAGACTGGCCCTGGGCTAACATCCGTGCCCATCTTCCTCCACTTTATATGGCACGCCGCCACAGCATGGCTCGACAAGCAGTGTGTCGGTGCACACCCGGCATACAAACCGGCGAACCCCGGGCCACCGTAGCGGAGCATGTGCACTTAACCGCTTGGCCCACTGGGCTGGCCCCACTCCCTCTTTCTTGAGATGCTTTGCTCTGTTTTTACTTATTTCATGCTCTCTCTCGATTCTCCTGCCTTGCTGGAAGCTCTTTTCAGGCTCCTACCTAGACTGCTTTCTCCACATCTTCAATGCGTCTGTTTCCAGAATTCCATCTTTTCTCCTTTTAGACTCTCTGAACAATTTTATCTATACTTAAGACTACCATCTATATGCTAATGACCTCTAAATGCACATCTCCAAATTCACATCTTTGTTTCTGAGCTCCAGATTTTTGTATCTGTCTACCTACTTTACATCTCCTCTTGGATGCCCCGGAGTCTTTAGATGCTAGAGGAATACCTATTGCTCTGCAAATATAAGAAATGCAGGGATTAGATGATAAAATAAAATCAGATATGGAAGAAAAGACTTCTCAACTGAGTTATTTTGGGGGCATTTAGGAAGAAAAGGTGAACTGAACATTAACCCACAAATAAAAGGAAAATATGAATCCAGTATTTGTAAGATCAGTGGCAGGTAAACCAAGGCCTCCAGGCTGCATGGAGAAATAGTCAAGTTAGTTGAAAAACGTAAACATAATAATATAATGTATGGTACTTTGTGGAGAAAAAGGGGGAAAGGTACTAACATTTACTGAGCATCTATTATGAGTCTTATGAACTATAAATTATTCCTATTTTTTGAAGAGGGAAATTGAAATGATTTTTCCATGCCTGTATTGGAACATCTGGATACTGCTATAGGAAAATGACTTCAGAGCCAACACTCTTCCTACTACACTTATGATTCATTATTAGAGTTTTGCACTCTTTTTTCCAGTAATAATGGTAGAATTACACTGTTATCCATAATTTTCCCAGGATATGACTAGTGACCAGAAGCAACTAGGAAAGCTGATAGAGATTATAGAACAAACTTTCTCTCAATGAACTAAAATGACACATGTGGGGATTGAGCTAGGAACCTTGGTTTCACATATGCATCATTCACACCACTGATTTTAAACTAAACTCAAAGCTTCATTCTCTCTCTCTCTGCCTTTTAAGGATAAACTAAATAAGTAACAATTCTTGAGTCTGGAAAAAAGAAAGCTGAAAAGATATGATAAAAAGGGTGGAATCACAAAATCCTCAAATACTTGAACTATGAAGAGAGAGTTGAAGCTTGAATGATATATTAGACAAACAAAAGAATATTCTGTATAGCAATTTACAAACTTAGAGAACTCGTTAATGGATCCAAGTTTTTAAAAACTGGATCTAAAAAAACTTCAAAAAAGATGGATATTGGGGATATGGTGCAGATATATCCTTAACTCCCAAACTGTTATCACGGAGGACAATCTATAATAGTGCTGTTCAAAGTGTGGTCCAGGGTCTGCTACCAGTCAGTAATGAGATAAGTATAGAAAATGAGAGTAAGCATTTAGGCACTTTATGGTAATCTGATAGAATAATTTTGTATCTGTTGAGTTGAATGAAATATTGGGGACTGTATTTTATAAGTCTGTTTTTTGTTTTTTATTTTTTTAATTGCATGTTATTAGTCCACAATGGATTGCAGGGGGCAGTGGGGGAGAAACTAGTCCTTTACCACAAATTTTTTGAGAAATGGACCTAATACCATATAGAAATTTTCATGCTTTTGAAAGAAAAGAAAATTAATACCGAGCCTAAATATTCACATGTAAATAACAAAATACCACACAATACAAGTTAACACTGGACTTGGTTTAGATTTTAAAATTAAGCTTTAAGCATTGTGTGCTCTACTGAACTACACAAGACCCTTGCTACATGGGAGCAAACATGCTATGAATAAGATATGCCTCATCTCACATGGCAAGCATTAATATAGGGACAGATTTTATCCGTAATCCTATAAATTATTCCACTAACTGTACTAAGGAAAATACTAATGAATGTGTCACTGATTAACTAAAAAAAAAGTCTTTAATCAACAGTTGAAAATTATAGTTAAAAACAGTTATTAATGTTTTGTGGTTTAAATGATCTAATTCAAGGTAACAAATTCATATTTGTACTGAAATCTACATATTTCCAAGAGATAAAACATATAACAATGAAAATATCCACAAGTAAAATAGAATAGTATTTCCATTTCTGTTTTATGAAACAATATAGAACAGTATTTTTACATTCATAAGAAAAATAGAATAGTATTTAGTCACTCTCTTTCTCCTCTGCTTAATTTTTCTTCATACAATTAGAAGAGGCAATCTGCCAAGGACCCTGAGCATCCGTGCACACTCTTGCTGGGTGTGCCAAGAATGCACGATCCTGAGCACTCTTTTCCTGGGGCCATTTCTCAGAGTTGTATACACAGGGGGCAAACTTGAAGGATGAGGTTATATCTCCCCCTAGGGAGCAGGCTTGCTTATTATAAAAGCAACAGATTCCTCAGTGTTCCTCTCCCATAAAGCAATCCACTCTACGTGTAGGCATTCACCTAGTCTCACCTGTGTGGCCCCCATGGGACTTGGGGGTTGGGGCACTCGAACCTGGCATGAACATGAACCTCTGGCTACTGCTTTTGTCCTGAATAATAAAGTTGTCCTCTGCCTCTCACCCAGGAGTTTTGTGTCTTCTGCCAGCATCCGTGAAACATTAACAGGCTTGCTTGGTAGCTTGTAAGCAGGGTAAAATCCCACACTCTTTACAGTTCTTGAGAGAGCACTTCCCACTACCTAACATATTAGATGCAGTATTCACCTGTTTAGCTCGCTTTATTATCTGTCTCCCATATTAGACTGTAAACTCCAAAGGGGCAGGGATTTTTGTCTGTTTAGTTTACTCTTACTACCTTAGCACCCTAACAGGGCCTGGCATATACTGGATGCTCAATAAATATTTGTATAAATATTGCAAAAACATTTATTCAAATTCATTGTATAAATATTACATCAGTATTCAATAAAATCACTCAATAAATTATATTGACCTTCCATCCTCAAATTTATTTTAACTCAATTTCTTCTGTATGTTTATTTCCTTATGAAATCAGTTCCTTATCAGTAACTTACTATTAATACATTAGACATATGATTTTCTTTTAGTAAGAGTTACTTTTTAATGTCATTCATGAGAAAGTAAACATACAAAAGAGACTGAATTAAAACAAAAAGAGCATGGCATGACAATGCTAACTTTATTACTGAGTACTTCTGTTCTCCAGATTCTGTACTAAGTCCTTTATATACACTATTATTTAATCTTCACAATTCTTTAACATATTTTGATTATTCCCATTTTACAGATGAAGAAACTGAGGTTAAATAACTTATTTCTGGTCAAACAACTGGTATGTTACAGCCAGAATTTGATTGTACCCAGTCTGATTCTAGAGCCTGTGCTTTTAACTAGTATACTAAAGCAGAATCAATACTGACTAATAAATAACTTGAAGGGCTATGAAAATTGGAAAAAAATAAGTAGCAAAATGTAGTAACATTATTAAAACCTTAAGCTTTTGAGCCCAATTACACAAACTCTCATTTGGCATGTTTTTCATTCAGTTTTTTAGAAAGAGAAAAACTACATAAAACAGGCTTAAATCAAGAATATATTCATAAAACAAATTTCCACAGTATATTCTGAGATTGTTTGACCTGGTTTCATATATCTTTATTCCAATAATACAAATACTATAAAAATTAAACCTCTCAAAAATTGACAGATTTTCAGGAAATCCATCCTAACCAACAGACAATACTGACTCAGTTTGTACGCATTTCTAGAGGCTTGGCTGATGTCTTACATATGGATCCTTCTTGTAGTGTTAAGCTGGACCATCAATCTATCTTACTCAATGCTCCATGATATTTTGACTTTGGCAAAGTGAAAACGTATGCTGCTTAAGATCTCTGCCTTAGAGAGTTAGTATTTTAAATGGCTGACCCCCTGGGGGCACTGCAGGATCTCCTCCATTCCCTACATGCTTGGTGCTCAGCCACAGTAGCCATTTCCCTAACATTCTGAGTTCTTTGCTCCTGCTTCTGCCTAGAGTGCTTTTACCCCAATCTGTCTGGCATATTCCGTCCACAAATGACTCATCTTTGTATCTCCAGTTCTAGGCACAGTAGGCTCTCAATCAATAGCAAGTGAGTGTAAAATTTACAACTAGGCTAGGAATGTGAACTAACTCATTTCAGAAAGATTTTTAATGAAGTTAGAAGCCAAAAAAGTAAAGTCTAAGTCATTAAACAAAAACAACAATAATAATTAACCAGAACATTGCATTATTACATTATTTCAGTTTACCACAGCAAGTTCAGCAAATTAACTAAAATGCATTAGACTTTGCAAAGCTACTTGCTCTATTTTAGCATATCTTAATCTATAAATAGGTACAGATTCTTAATTTTACAGAGCTGCCTTGAATTTTTAGCCAGGCTTTTTGATCCTTGGGCTCTTGACCAGTAGGTAAGGAATCAACTAAAGACTCACATTTTCCATAAAAGCTTTCCTAAACTAATTCAGCCTACAATTACCTTTTCCTTACTTAGAATTTTTTCAGTGCTATGGAAACCTAAAGCAAGTCATTTTACACTTGGTTATAGACTGTATTAACAGCGTCACATAAGCATTATCTCATCCCTTTAATGCAGTGTAGTATATGGTTCTGAAAACAGGGATTTTAAAAAAATGCATTTTGTATCCTTCCGCAGCATCTAATCACATAGTACTGAGCAGCAGTGATTAAGAGTGTGGGGTTTGTAGTCAAATAGACTTGAGTTTTAATCCCAGCTCTACACTTGCTAGCAGGATAAGGAAGTTCCAGAACCTCTCTGCCTCATCTATACAGTGGAGGTGACACCCTTACGGGGTTCATGTGAGGAATAAATGAGATCATACATGTAAAGCACTTAGTACAGTGCCCGAAACATGCAAGTGCTCAATAGATGGTAGTTGCAATTATTCCATAATTTAGAATCAATGTGAAAAATTGCTAAGGCCTTCCCTCTGCTAAACGATCCATAATTTTGAGCTTCTCCTCTCATTTATCATTACGAGAGATTTCTTCCTCAGAGCTCCTGTTTCTGCTGCGCAGCAATAAAGTGGGGCTATAAAGAATCAGTAGACATGGGAAGCCAGAGCTGAGAATGAGCCAGTGGCAGATAGTTCTTAAAAGATCAGGCAGAGAGGGAGCCAATGGGAAACAGGAATAGAGAACAGAGTTCCTGCTTTGTGCACTATTTCCTGGTGTCTAAGAAAGAGGCATCAGAGCAGATGCATCCTCTAATGCTTAGCTCTAACATTTACAAGATGCTTTTACATTATCTTGCCAATTGTTTACCACAGCCGAGAGTCTCACAATTACCTGTTGTTGGTGACTGTTGTAAGGGGGTCCCCCTTGCTGGGCACATGAAGATTTGACCAAAAAAGACCTTTAGATTCCATATCTCATTATTTTATTATATAAGTCAAGTGCGTTTATTTAAGTACTGCATATCCTTTTTCTATATTATTCGGGTCCCTTATTTTTCTCTTTCTCCTGTCTAATGTAAACTTGGGCTAGTAAGTTGGAGAAGGGGAGAAAAAAATAGAATTATTATCAAATATGTAACTATTTATAAGATGCAGAATACCTAAGAGACTTAAATTAAGCTGTAGAATTTATGAATGCTCCAATAAATTAAAAGATAATTTAAATTCCTGATTGAAGCTTTGTCCCCCTTACTATGGATAAATGAAGTATGACAGTGTGAAAATTAATTCAATTATATTTTAAAATGTACAACTTAAAATACATACTTACTTTCCAAACCTCAGCACGCCTGAAACATAAGTCTGCCAATGAGCACAATAAAACATGAACATCCCAATAAAAGAGCAGAAAAACAACCAGTCAGGATGAGTTCCTAAGCGAACAGCAATTGAAGCTCCAACTGCCATAAATACTGAAAGAAACAAGGTTTAAGAACCATTAAGTATTAAAAATAATTAATGAAATAACTGCCAGGTACTGTTTAGAAATACAGAATTTTAAGGTATGTAATCTTGGTATTAAAACAGGTACACTAAACAAAATAAATTCTTGAACATAGTTTTAAAACATACTGTGCAAGTTTGCTCCCAAATGTACACCTATCCAAAAAACTGACCACTCAAACAGCTCAGTTCATTTTAGTTTTTAAGACACCATTCAAAAAAAAAAAGAAAACCACTACTAACTTACCTGTGGAAAGAGAGTCACAACCATGGTCAAAAAGTTCCCCTAAAGGAGAGCAAGAATTTGTTCTTCGGGCTTGTTTTCCATCAATAGCATCCAGTGACTGGTAGATAAAGAGTCCCAGTGCACATAAAAGGTATGTCCAGTATGGTGCCTAAAAATAAATGAAAATAATAAAGACCGTTAAGTGACAGTAAGCTAGCTTCTGTTTGAAAATAGCTCAACCTAAGCCAATCGACATATTTTCCTGTGTTCACACTTTATATTATCTCAATATATTATAAGGAACATTCATAATCGTCCTTCTACAGATGAGAATTAAATTGAGAAATCAAATGAATTGCTCGAAGTCATCTGGGTAGAGGGTCACAGAAGTCCATATTGTGAGAAGCACAAAGTTAAATGACCAAACAAGGATTAGGACCCTGATTTTGATTCCTAGTCCATGGCTCTTTTAAGATAATACTATTCACATATGGCACTAGATTTGAAATTATTCAGTAAGCCTTTGCTATGAAAAAAGACCTTAAAGACAAACTACAAACCCCTGCTTCCATTCATAATGGAGTATCAGGAAACTGAATTTACTCTCCCACCTCATATAAGTAGAAAAGCAACAAAATATAGGAAACAACAGTTTTCAGACTGCAGGCAGTACAGCACTGTGATCCCTGACAGAAGGGAAACAAATGAGGTGAGCCCTCTGCTCCAGCTTACGACCTACGGGCAACTTCTAGGCCACAGTACAGGAATGGGAAACCCAAACAGAGCCCAGAGTTCCTGCTGTGTTGAGGAGAAAGGTAGCAGAATTTGGGAGGTCAAGGCAGCTAGAATTTGTGGAGCAGAGCAGGGGAGAAGAGGGAGCTACAGAGGAGAGGGGCACAAGTTGTGGAGATCTACAGAAGGGTACCTTTGAGTCTTTGGCTGAGAACTGATCTGTGCCTCAATGAGACAAAACTACTAACCAAAGCCAGGGAAAACACCACTGGAAAGCGCAAGGCCACACAATTCTTGAAGCCCACACAAGTCGGGAATCGTTCACATTCCCACCAGGCACAGCTGAAAGACCTGGTATACCTAGGGCACTGGTAGAATTCTCAGAAGTGTATTACCTTAGCAGGGGGGATAAATTAGCCCTAGATTAAAGGCGTCTCTGGACAGCCCTAACAGACTTAAAATCCATCCTCAAAAGGGTCTGACTGATTCCAGGTAACTTAACTATAGCCAACACAAAGGACATCTTCAAAGAATTAAAAAACAAAAAAACATCTAGTACTCAAAAATGTAAAATTCACAATCTTTGGCATCCAATCAACAATTACTGGTCATTCAAAGAAGTAGCAGAATATGATCTACAACTAGGAGTAAAATCAATCAATATAATCAGACCCAAGAATGACAGAGATAATGGAATTAGCAGATGAGGACACTGAAAGTTATTATAAATATGCTTCATATATTCAAGAAGGTGGAGGAAAACATGAAAGACTCAAAAAAAACCTCTAGAAATGAAAAATACAATATTTAAAATGTAAAATATACTAAATGAACTTAACAGCATATTAGACACTACAGAAGAAAAGATCAGTGAACTGGCAGAGTACCAATGGAAACTATCCAGAATGAGGCACAGAAAGAAAAAAAGACTAAAAACAACTGAACTGGGCATCAGTGACCTGTGGGACAGCAGAAAGCAGTCTAACATGTATGTAATTAGAGTCTCAGAAGGAGAGGAGATAGCGTGGGACATAAAAAATATAAAAAGAAAGAAGGGCTAAAAAATTTCCAAATTTGATAAAATCTACAAATTCATATATCTGGGAAGCTCAACAAACTCCAAGCAGAATAAATATTTTTTAAAAACTCACCCAGGCATATCATAATCAAATTACTGAAAACTAGTAACAAAAAGAAAATTATAAAAGCAGCCAGAGAAAAGAAGACACATTACATACAGAAGCACAGATAACAATGACAAAGAAAAGAGTCAGTAAACTTGAAGATAGATCAATAGAAACAATCCAATGTGAACAAGAGAGAAAAAAAAATATTTTAAAACAACCATTCTTTTCTGTCAGCACTTTATAAATATATTCCACTTCCTCAGGGACCTGTGTGATGATAGCAATGGCCAACCCAGAATTCTATGTCTTAACGAGGAAGTAAAGCAAAATTTTTAAGAACTAGAGATTTGAAGTTAGATCTGTGTTTGAGTCCTTGGCTCTGTCATTTAACAGTCAGGTGACCTTGGATAAGTCATTTAAGCTTTGGTTACTTCATCTGTAAGATGTGAATAATACTTATATTGTATCTGATGAACAAATTCTCAGATAGCTCTTTACACAGAACTCAGCACAGAGTATGTGCTCAATGAGGTTAGCTATTCTCATTAAATTGTGTTTTGCATACTTTTAGTGACAAATATAATTTTAAAAATACCAACCTATGTCTGTATGGTTTATGTGGTAATTCTACAAATATCCAATCAAACTGTTATTCCATTCCTCAATCTTTCTAAGTAAATAGAAATTAAAGTTATTAAAATTTCTGGAATAACATAAAAAGTCATTTTCTTGTCATCTATTTTCCATCAAATACTATTACCCTAAATGATAAACTTCTGAGAGTAGTCATGTACCCGAGAGATAGTCCATTTTCCCCTTCTGTGCACAGCACCTTCTTATACTGAAAATGTGGAGCTTCGCAAGAAGCATTCCCAAAGATCCACATTAACAAAAGCTTAATTCTGACCTCTGGTCTGGGAGACTGGCTGCAAGCAAATCCAAAGCGCAAGGCATTAGTGAAAATCTACACTGAAATAAATCTGGTTATTCCTGGACACCACAGTTTGGGGTGGACTCTGCCCCTCATTTAGAAAAGGAAATGAAGACTGGTTCATTAGTTTAAAACTATTTCATTAGGATACTAGAGGAGTTAAGATTTAGAGTTTAAACAGGTAAAGAGGGACAAGGGGAATTTAAAAAGGGAAAACAGAGAGGATGCCCAGGCAGAAACCAAGGCAGAGGCCTGAAAGTGTAAGGCTTACTCAGGAGTCAGTGCCTAGATCCATGTTTCTGGAATAGAAGATCCACAGGTAATTATAAGAGATAAGATTGGAAAGATGATAATATTTCTTAAACAGTACAACAAAGAGCATTTTTTAATGCATTATTTTATTTGATACAGCAATCCATAGAGACAGGGCAGTTATTATCATGTTCTTTTTATTAAAGATGAAAGTAAAACTTAGGGAGGGGTAACAAAGTTACATCAACACGAGCAGCTAGACTGGGTCCAGGTCTTCTGACTCGCCCTGCGCTATGAGACCTGTCATGCCGCAGGCTACACACACTGGATGGAGCTCCTCACCTAGATTCTTACCCCACAGACCACCTATTCCTTCAAACCAGCTGAGAAGAGCTTTCCCGCTCACACAATGCAACTTCAAGTGCAGGGAGCCCTAGGAAATGGCTGCAGCCACGAGAGGCTTCCTTCCATTTAAACCCAGAAAGGCACACTGGTCCACCAGTACCTACTCCTTTTCCAGTCTTCCCAAGGCCTCAGGAGCCTGACCTATCTTCTTTTTTCCCTGCTGTCATCACTTCCATTCCCACCTGGAAGCTGTTACATAGTTGGCAAATTTTCCACTTCTTTTCTAACCTGTTATCTCTGCAAAACAGGTTTAGGATGAAAATCCACTTGGCCAGGCACAGTGGGACCCTTCCTTCCAGGAGTCTTCCCCAGAACAGCGTAATTACAGAAGTGACTCCTGGTGGAAAAAGGATCTACAGAGCCACCCCGACTCAATTCTAGTTTTCAGGTGAACTTATTTTCAAAAATTTTAAATGTAAGCATGAAAAAATCAGAATTGGATGATGAATTATAGAGTCTTAAGTGTCAAACTGACTTAAGTGGAGCCATTTTAAGATGGAGTCGAGTTGGAGGTGACTTTCCAGAGAAACTGCCTTGCACTCTTAAACCTTGGACTGGGCCAAAATGACAATTGTTTTATAAGCAATTGTTTGAGAAGTCAGCAAGGAGAATGGAC